>NC_060275.1:50258439-50558439 GCF_021613505.1 Equus quagga | reverse complement strand
CACTGAGTAAATATTTATTGAATGATTGAACAACAACACCTAAACCTCGCTGAGTGTTCCCCATGTACCAGCCATTACACTAAACTAATGATGATCTCTTTTAGACCTCCCAACCTGAGGGACAACCATTTTCCTCATTTTACAGATAAAGAAACTGAAGTTAACTAGCTTATCCAAAGTCATAAGCCTAACTGCAAATCAGCACAGGCCTCTTTGCCCCAAAGATTATCTACTTCCCATTATGTTATAAAATCTGGAGATGGCTATGTAAAAATTGACACCAATCTGATCCCCATAGCTGAAGTCAAGACACAAAAACATCCACAAGACAGTATATTTCTTTGGTAACATCTTTTGAAATCACATTGGGGTGGGAGATGGACCAACTTTTCAGGTCCCCTGCAGTCCCTGCTGTAATCAGACCCACCAATAAAAGATGGAGGTTTCTGTGTTTAGTGGTCTCTATTTTTAGCAATGGTATCTTCTGTCTGAATTAGAATTGGTTTGAGCATAATATGTTCTTTGCAAATACTAGCAATTTGAAAAGAGGTTACTATCTGGGCAACAACTGAGGGCAGCTGATCAGCATCACACGAACATCGGTAAAGGGCACAATTTAAAGGTAAGCAGAGTGCCCTGGGCAAGTCACACCAGCCTCAGCTTTCTCATCCCCAAACTGGCATCTTCTAGAGCCTCTTGTGAGTCTCTATGTCTGATTCCAAGTGAGGAGTTAAAGAGTCTGTAAGGTTCCATGTTCCATGAATGCCCTAGGATTTTTTTTCTTAGAATTAGTGCCCTTGCATACATTGTTCCTTGCTCTAAATCTTGGTTATTTTGGTGCTCAATGGCTTAAATAAAAGGAGGCATAATGCAAAACTATATATTGATGCTTCAAGAAAAATCTGGTGGCCATGTGGTCAAGGGTTCTTGCTGACTATAACAGCATGGAGTACCTGTGGAAAAGGCAAAGGACTTAGGGTAGGAGTGAGGTTCAAATCGCTGTTCTTAGTGTAAGGAAGAAAAGTCTTTTAATCTCTTTGGTCTCCAATTTTCTCATTTTTAAAATGAGGATAATGGCTTCTACTTCTCAGGGTTCTTGCAAAGATACAGTGGTATAGAGAATCCTATGCTGAATTGTATCATATGGGCTGAATTTTAATTTATTTAGGAACAGACAATCAGTCGTCTATCATTACCACAGAGGGTTGAAGGACAACTCTAAATCCTTCTGTCACCCAAGAACTGTTGCGTTATTCTCTGGTTTTGAAAGTTATTCATTATAACAAAATGTTCCGTTTATTATTTCCATCTTAATGTGTGAGTCAGCTTAGTCAAAAGAAAGTACCCTGATTTCCATGATACCACATTCCCTGTAAATGTCTGCCTTATTTCACCCTAACTCTTTATAATATTGGAATTGAGAAAGAGATTTTTCAGGTCACACATACTAGACATGGTATTTATACGTAGACTTTCTAGCGCAGTGGTTCTGGCTTTTGTTGAGTCACTGAGTTCTCTGAGAATCTGACGAAACCTACGGCACTTCTCAGCAAAAAAATTCTCATCTGTGCTTAATTTTGCACATAATTTCAGATCATCCGAGACTCTGTTGAAACCTATTCATGGACAGAGGTTAAGAACCCTTGCCTAATGGTTGCAAAGTGGTCATGAGTACCATTTCTCCTTTAATCCCTGATACTATTTGTGAATTACTAGCATAAAACAATAATCTTGTGTCATTTGTTTTCCTGAATTACTTTTTTTAATTTAGGGGGTTTTTTCCTCACTGTGACTAAGAATAAAGGCATTTAGAATAAGCCCTTCAGAATTTATTTTATAACTCTTGGCTCAGAATGCAATTGGTAACTGATCTGTGCTATAACCACACTGATGCCGAACAAGCCATTGTTCTTAAGACTTACTGAGGTCAGCCAAACCCTGAGCACATATAAATCTCCATAGTTTCCACTTTACCACTGAACATCTAACTACAAAGCAGAAGCTAAAAATAGATCAAGCCTAGTGCTTACACACATTCCACAGAATTGCATTTCCAACCCTACAAGTTTTAATCAACAACACTACTCGCAATCCAAAGAAAGATATTTCATTTAGCAGGCAATCCATTTTGAAAAAGTGAAAATATAACCTAAAGGAAGTACGAAGATTTTGAAATGTTCAAAGAATATTATCTGCACCTGTTAGCTCCAGGTCTAAAAAAAGAAAAACTAAAATACCCCCCAGGATTAGGTTGGCTTTCTTTTCTTTTATGTTGCATTACACAAAGGGAAAAATATGGCATTTTTTTCCCCTCCCTTGTTTCTAGGTCAACTTGTTTCTAACAAGAAGTCCAAAGCGTTCAAATATAGCAAGGCATTAATAAATACCTAGCTACCTACATAAATATATACATAGCAGGAAAGAACAAGATGTGAGGTTGAATACAGAAAAATAATTACAGTTTCATTTCCTATAGAAAGTTTATTGTCTGAGACTCTTTATAGCTAAAATGGCTAAGTATTTCAAAGATTATATAGAGTGTTTTCTGAATAAAATATAAAAATGCTCAAAGATTCAATTACTAATGTTTGATATATCAGATTATGAATATTTATGAATATTGCACATGTGGTTAAAAGAAGCATTTGTATAAAATTAAAATAATTTTAACATAAAATTTAGCAGTAGAGTTGAAGAAGTAAAAATCTCTTAAATGTAAAAATTCATAAAATCCTATAGACTCTATAGCATTGGGGAAATGAAATAAGTACACAAGGAGTTAACAACCCATCCTCTATAGATTCAGCACAGACAATCCAGAAAAGTGGATATTTAAATATTTAATATTAATAGAGGATATTTAATCCTCCTCTATTACAAGACAGCTGCTTTCCTAAATGAGGCTCTTAAATGAAACTATGGAACATTCTTCAGGAGAACAAAATAATGCTGTTGTGTACACATGGTGTTAATTCCTCCCAACTTTCCTTTGGAAGGCAGTTCATTTGAAGCAAGTGCTAAAAGAAATGAATTTGCCTCAGTGACAATATTTCCATATTTGCAGCCAATGTGAGGTCCTTATGAATACCCCATGGCTGAAAATGAGATTGCAAAATGGTCCTGTTCCATTTTAAATGGAATTTCAGAACGTTGTCATCATACATTCCAGGTAAACCCCAGCAGACTCTGGCTCTGTTACTGAACATAGCAGAAGCTCCCAAGAGGTCACTGTCAGTGCCTAAGAAAGGACAGTCATAGATCAGGTGCTGCTTAAACCCCACAAAGATTCAGGAATCTCTGCCTTCGGAAATCACCCTCACTTCTACTCATACAAACCACTGTATTATTTCCTCAATAACTTTTTTAATTCCCAGAAATAAATACCTTCTCCAGTTGCCCTAACAGGTATTTTGTGGACTTAAATTTTATAAGACTTAAAATTAAATTTTGTTTCTAACATGAAATGCAACCTATGCCTGATGCTTTGAAAAGGAGAATTCAAGGCAGCAGGTGGTTATTTACCACACAGCCCAGAAATTTTTACACTTTGAAGTTTAGCAGTTCTTTCTGAGGACTATAGATAGATTTTTAATGAAATCACATGTATCTTGTATGTGTTTTTTAATCCTCATGAACCATTTCATTCTGAATGTTGAGAGAATAAAAATTGGCTTGGACTGAGAAAGTACCTTCTGCCCAGCATTCTTCAGGCTGGAGCAACAGACACAGAGCAGCCACCTGCAAAGTTCACAGGAAGCAACGTCTCCCAGGGACGTTGCTGATGTAAAGTGTTGTGATAACCTCGTTCTTTGAGCGACCACAGACTCACTGAGAAACTTTCTTCTCCAAATCTAAGACTATCAGTGAGCCTGCTGTCTGAAATGTTATCAGTAAGAACGAGACATTGCACTCTTGCCTGGAGGACCTCAGTCGCTGCTGACACAGAGAAGCAGCCTTGATTCCCAGCCCAGGTGCTGAGCTCCCCATAAGGCGTTTCTGGAGACAACAGTCCACATTTACCTTAACTTTACTATTTCTAAAGAAACAGGACCCTGGGTTTGCTTTGCAGACCAGACCTGCATGTAAGCTCCACTCTTCCTAGAATCCTATCCACACTCTCTCTTCTCCTCTAGTGTGTGGTCTCCCTCATTGCAATGGGTTGATAAATCTAATTTTGCCAGAATACGGGTTTGTTCCTGGTACTCTTAGGCTGACTGAGATAGAGCCATGTTTTTATAAAATGCTCCAGCTATAGAAAATATTTGCTGCTTCAATAATAGCTTCGAGTTTTAACACTGGCTTTCAGATAGTGAGAAAATGGAACACATCCCTGCTGTAGTTTGGGCTGCTGTGACCTGCGAATTTTACATTTTATACTGGCCCCTCATCTAAGCAGAACATTCGGAGGGCCAGGAAACCTGCTGTGAGTGTTGAAATGATATTTTCTGGCTCTGCGGCCACTTAATGTCGAATGCAACCTGTGGCAAAACTTCTCTGCTTCTAGCAATATCACAGTTGGCAATTCGAGAAAGACAGCCCAGTGTGACCGCAAAGCTCTTCATGAAACTCAAAAAGAAGGCAAAGTGAAAGAGGTAGGCCTAAGTCCCAGGTCTCCCAAACACATGGTCTTTCCCCCACCTGGTTCAAATGGAGGGCTGCCAGATTTAAGAAGAAAGAAAAACATGCTGTGGGGGGGTTATTCCAAGAATCCGCCTTTGTCCTAAGGTCGGAAGGATGCTTTTGACATACCCGTGGGAGTAGCCATAATCATAGGCTGAGGCCGCCTTCCGGCTGACTGCAGTTGCAAGGGCGGACTGAGTGGCCAGGGAGGCCTGCTGCTGGTAGGAGGCGCTGGTCGCCCGGCTAAAGGCTTCGGATTCCTGGCGGTGGGCGGCAGAGGAGCGGCTGCTGTAGGCCGTGGAGCCATGAGTGTAGATGGCAGACCTCTTCTTCTCCTGGTGGTACTGGCTCATGGTGGTGCGAAGGTCCTTGTTGCGGTAGCTGCGATCATAGTGCTGGTGGAATTTCTGATAAAACGGGAGAGACATCACGTGCCCTTGAGGGAACAAGGCAATCTATAAGAAAGCAACAATTTTTGAGTGAACTGTTAAGGAACAAATTCCATAGAACAAGTCATCTAAACCAACGTGTAAAAATTAATACTCTTATCTTTTCCAAAGAGAAAGTGGAAAATGATGTGAAGGTTTGCTTAAATGGTTACTCAGTAAACTGCCTGCTTCATGGCCCAGATGTGCTCCCTCCTGTCATTGTGCCTTCCTCTTCTTCGTCTTTCTTTTTTAATATCTAGGAGGTCTTTACAAAGTTTCGTTACTCTAGCTATTGTGCTTTTTCCTCAGACCTTCCATAAAACATATTATAATTTCCTGCATTTCATTCTGATAGGGGCTTCATCTGGGAGACTATGTAATGATGGAGAGTCTGTGTACAGCCAATGTGTTTTTCATTCAGCAAATAACCACTGAGCACCTACAACGAGCCTGGCATTATTCCAGCACAGGAAATACGGAGATGAACAAAACAAACAAAATCCCTGCTCTGAGAACCTTACATAGAATCTTATATTCTATTGCAGAAAATGGACAATAGAGAAAACAAATAAGTATAAGGTTTGTTGGAATGAGCTAAATGCTATAGAGGAAAATAAAACAGGAAAGGGGAGCAGATGCAATTTTAAACAGCCCATTAGGGATGGCTTCCGAGCTTGAAAGTGACATCTGAGCATGAGAATATCTGGGGGGAAGAGTGATCCGGATGGAAGACCATTGCAAAGGCACTGGGGTGTGAACCTTTGTACTCCAGGAATAGTAAATAGACCAGTGAGGCTGCATGAAGTGAGGGGGGTACAGGGAGAGGTATAGGGGACGATGACAGAGAGATGAGGGGAGTGAGGGGGAAAGAGCAGATAGTATAGGGTCCTATAGGTGACTATAAGGACTTTGTCTTTTTTTCTGAAGGTTGAGAAGCCATTGGAAGGTTCTGAGCTGAGAATCACTCTCACTGATGTCTGAAGAATAGACTGTTGAGGGACAAGAGTAAAAGCCAGGAGACCAATTAGAAGGATGTTGTAGGCTGAGTTACATCCCTTCAAAATT
Organism: Equus quagga; assembly: GCF_021613505.1. Classification (NCBI taxonomy): domain Eukaryota; kingdom Metazoa; phylum Chordata; class Mammalia; order Perissodactyla; family Equidae; genus Equus; species Equus quagga. The sequence continues at coordinate 50,552,326 of NC_060275.1, read as the reverse complement.
CGAATGTTGAAGTCTTAACCGACAGTACTTCAAAATGTGACTCTTTTTGGAGATAGGTCTTTACAGGGGAAATTAAGGTAAAATGACATCATTAAGGTGGGCTCTCATCCAATATGACCAAGTCCCCATGAGAAGAGGAAATTAGGACACAGATACGTACATATATAGAGGGAAGACTGTGTGAAGACACAAGAAAAAGACACCCATCTACAACCCAAGGAGAGAGGCCTCAGAAAAAACCAACCCAGCTAACACCTTGATCTCAGATTTGTAGCCTCCAGAATTATGAGAAAGTAAATTTCTGTTATTTAAACCACCCAGTATATGGTACTTTGTTATAGTAGCCCTAGCAAATGAATACAAAAGCCATTGCAGTAGTCCAGGCTAGAGAAGTTAGCAGTAGCAGTGGAAGGGTGAGAAGTGCTCAGACTCTGTATGTTTTGCAGGTAGAGCCAATAGCACTTGCTGGAAGTTCTGAAATTAGGGTGTGAAAGACAGAGAGGAGTGAGAGATGGCCCCAAGGTTTTTGCCTGAGTAGTTGGAAGACTGAAGTTGCCATGAACTGAAATGGGCAGGAGTGTAAGAAAGCAGTAGCTCAGGATGGAAGAAGAATAGGAGATTGATTTGAGACAGTCTACATTTGAGATACCTGCCAGACATCCAAGTGGAGATGTTAAGTGAGTAGCTGGATATGTGACTTTGGAGTACAGGGTAAAGGTCCAGGATGGAGACCTATATTTGGGAGTCATCAGCATATAGATGGTATTTAAAAGCCAAAAAAATAGATGAGAATGATGACAAATGGAAGTCCTAGCACTGAACCTTGGAGTAAGGTAATATTATCATAAAACAAGCTCTCTCAAATCTCACAAACACTTCAAAAACCTATAGTGTCAAACCAGAAAAATTATTTGCTCCATGGAGAATATGAATGCTACTAGTCTTCCTACATAAAGAAGAAAATCAGCCATCAGTGTAGCAGTTTGCATTATGAACTTGAGCTAACAGTTCTACTGAAAGTCAAAGGTATGTTTGCTTAGCATAGGGTGGGGAGTCTTCATACTGCACTAGCTTTCTTGAATAACGTGTCCACTGACACGGAGCCCATCAATCATGCTGACAACCCTGGATGAAGTGATAGTTTTACGGGAGCCCTCTCCCTCCAATTTTTAATGCCTTTGTGCAGGTTCTGAAGTGTTATTTTTAAATTTTACAAGTAAAATTAGGTGCAAAGTAATCAGTTTTTTCTAAATCTCTTTTTTTTATTGTAAATGAGGAGTGAATCCTTCTAAACTTTCCATATTTTTTGTCAAGTTTAAATCTAATTTTTATTTAAACGATTTTAAAAGTCAGCATGTATTCCATAGAGAAGAAAATACAGCAAACTTCACTCCAGAAATATTTATCTTAGGGCTCATGGAGGATATCAGTCTACATGGCATTTCCCAAGAGGAAAAAAATAGCTACTAGCAAGCAACTTTTCTTCAACCTTTAAATAGATTGCTATTTTCTGTTCTAAAATATACAAAATAATTATCATGTGTAATGAATAATTATTAGATAAATTTTCATAAATCAGAAAGGTTGGAATATATTAATATGAAAGTATATTATATTAGGCAGTTATAAAGATATTAGATAAGTTTCTGTAGTGATACACACTACACTGCGGGGGGAAAAGTTATTTGATGGTGTCCAAATAAATAATGAATGACCTTCCTGCATAATACATTACAAGCTAAATTCACAACCCAGATGATTTGAAATGCTGTTATTTTCACAAAATAAAATAAAATGTTTAAATATCTTTAAGTTTTAAAGATAAATCTTTAAATATCTTGCCCTAATTCTTTTCTCCACTCTTTTTGTTTCTATTTTCCTCATTTATATATTTTTATAACATTTAATATTCCAAGCACATAGATAATGTATCACAAGTAAACAAGGTTTGGCTTTAAGTCAACAGCTGGTTGTCATAGCTCTGACCTCTGGAACGAAGGTACAACTACCTTCTCTCCATCAAGTAAGCCAAGATTATCCCCAACACATGAAAGCTAGAGCGTGTTGGGAGGAAAGCTGGTTTGGTTGTCTTCTGTTCCTTTAAGATCTGCATTTTCTTCCTGAAAATAATTTGGGAATTTAGGAAGAACTACTAAGTCCATAGGTGTAATCCTGACATGAAACTTTTGTACAGGCGTTAGAGGGCAAAAGCTGATTAAAATTACTCACACAAAGTGTTAACTTTAGGATGGTTTTGTAGGGATCTTCATTGCCACTGAAATATTAACCATTTCATTTACCATTTTTCATTAAATATTAACCATTTTCAGGTTAGGAAGATAATAAGGCACTCTGACACTTACCTACATGGCATCATCAGAGCAAAAATCACTGAATTAAAAACTAGAGACTTCAAAGTTAATTTACCACCTTTTGGTCTAATTTGTAATTGAGGAGTCTCACAGGCATATGAAAGAGAGAAAACACATGATTTCCTGTCACCTCACCCATTCTAGATTTCAACCAAACCGTTAAACTGTAACTTGGAAAGAGTACTTAACTCACACTTACAGTTCCATCTGAGACACACATTATCTCCTTATAGTTCCAGGAACAGTAGCTTAATTTAAACAAATACAGTCATCTGAGAGAATAGCTGTGCCAGCAAACAGTGGCACCCTGCTGCTCTTGTCTTCCTTCCCAGGGGCTCCGCTTTCCTATTTCTCTGGTATTCTGACATCACTTTGAGAAAGCTGCTGAGCTCAAAAGATAGAAAGAAACCACACACACTGCAGAGCTGTTAAGCACATAAAATATGAAGTGCAGTCTTCTGCCTCAATATTACACTTACCAGTTTCCAAAGGAGTGATGGTGGTGGAAATGTTCCGACGTGGCCGTGGAGCTGGATGAGAGAATGAAAAGCCCACAGAAGTTGAATCCAAGAAAAAGTTAAGAGGCAGGGCTAAAGACAGGATCCTGGGGGTCAGTTCAAAAATAATGCATGTGGTCAGGCAGTAGAATGTCAGAGCCACACAGCCAGCCTTTTATGGCCAAGAAGGCAGATAAATATAGCAGCAAATGGGGAGGGTAGTCCTAAAACAAGAGGCCCAGAGGCACTGGCTGGTAGCTGCCTCTGTAATGTAATTACATTAATGCTGGTCTATGGGTCTGGCCTGATTAAACCAAAGGTAGGATTTTTATTTGGTTATAAGAGCTATTTTCAATAACACTTTATCACTGGATATTTAAAAGAGTAATGGAAAGAGTGGTTTGGGTTGAGAGCTAAAAATAGGTGTAGTAATCTGATTCCCAAAATGGACTTCATGGAATTTTAATGCCAAGATATGGTTCTGGATGTGCTGCCCATAACACATGTATAGTACATTTAAAAGACACAACGTGAGAAAAGATCTTGAGGCTAACTAGAGGCAAACTGAGTAAGGAATGGGTTACACATGGTGGCAATTTTGGCTTGATGATACACACTCACCATTTCTCTCATTTCAGGAAAATTTTCAAAGTAGGTCATAGCTTCAAGTTTGAATATTTGATTCCCTGTTGATTAACTAAAGCCTTTGAGAAGCAACATGTTTCATCTTTCCTAAAGTCAAGAGTAGGGTCAGTCTACATAACAAGACATTCTCTTCCTTTGTTTTTTGGACCCTGTAACTAATTAAGAGGTGGTATAACCTGGTGGTTAGAGCCTGCCCTTTGGACTCAGACCAGACCTAGATTCCAGCCCATTGGTCGCACTTAATAGCCATGCAACGTCAAGCATTTTATTTCTCCTCCCTGAGCTTCATTTTCCTTCTGTATAAAACGGGGATAATACCATCCAAATTATGGGACTGCTGTGGAGATTAAATGTGATAATGCAGAGAAAGCACTTGACTTAGTGATTGCCGTATAATAAGACTCAGTAAATGTCAGCTATCATTACTGATAGTAGCAATTTAAAAGCTCACTGTTCAGATTATATGTATTGAGCAGGTTATGTTCTGACATGATATTACAGTGATATCACATCAACTGAGTACAGATCACTTGTATCTATCAAATATTGAACAGACCCAATATTGTAGTCTACTGTACAATTCCTTTCTTGATGATAACTGCAGTTAACACTGTTAAGGACCTATCAAATGTGAGACACTGTGATAGGCACTTTATATACATGATCTCATTTAGTTCTCATAATAGCCTGTAAGGTAGGTATCATTAGCTTCATTTTATAGCTGAGGAAACTGAGGCTTCAAGAGGCAAAGTCATTTGCCAAAGAGCACACAGCTAGTAAATGACATAAATGCCATTCATTCAGAGATATTTGGGTTCCAAACCCCATGTACTTTTTGTCGTGCATTGCTGTATCCTTCCTCCAGTGACACTTTGTTTATAAGAAACTAGATATTTTGAAATAAGTCTTTGAAGAGCAATATAGGTCTCCACACATAACTGAGGGTCAGCTTCTGAGCTCCCCAAAGTATATAAAAGAATGCTTTTCACTTAGTTCTGATCACATTCAACCTGGCATTTCTTTATCTAAATACACACCCCGTTAGTGTGCACATGGACATTTTAGCTGTCTGGAATCCATAGGAGAATTTTCCAAGCTTTATGTTCTCCAAGTATCCATTTGTTCTCTAAACATCCGATACAGAATGGCAGTGGTTCTTCTGAGTTTTACCCATCAGCCACTGGAATGGTTCCCAGTGAGCCTTTTCTCTAAAGAACATGGTAAGTTGCTTCAAATCTTCTTGAAGCAGGAAAGGGGAAAAATAAACAAAAATAAGAGATATGAATCATCATCATACTAGCTAATATTGAATGACCATTTGCTATATGCAGGCATTAATGCTAACTGCTTTACAGCATCTGATTTGATCATCACGCACATGTAAAAACATTTTATAGATTGCAAAATTGAGATTTAAAGAGATTAATATTTTTAAAGTCAGACAACTAGAATGTGACAGATTCAAACCTAGGTCTGTTCTACACGGAGCCCAGCCTCCTATATTTCATACTATATTGCATTTCAACCATTTAACCGTGTGCGCGTGTGTGTGTATAGACGACAGATAGATAGAGTGAGCCATGTGCCAATAATGTCCGTTAGAGGGAAGAACTACTCCAAAGAAGAGTTTTAGTTGTATTTCCTATGTAACAGACAATTATGTATTAGATCAAGATGTACTGGCTACAAATATCAATAGACTAAAATATTTACTGAACTTTGATCTCTGTTAAAAATGCAAAATAAGAGAAATCCACACACACTTGCGGAAAAACGAAAATATCATTTATTCATTGACACTGAGGATCCCAGTGAAAGCGAAAGAGTTTATTTCAAACAAATATACAATAAGATTTGACAAAAGAAGTATGAGCTATGGGCCTGGCCTGGTGGTGCAGTGGTTAAGGTCACACGTTCTGCTTTGGTGGCCTGGGGTTCGCCAGTTGGGATCCCAGGTGCAGACCTATGCACTGCTTATTAAGCCATGCTGTGGCAGGTGTCCCACATATAAAGTAGAGGAAAATGGACACGGATGTTGGCTCAGGGCCAGTCTTCCTCAGCAAAAAGAGAAGGATTGGTGGCAGATGTTAGCTCAGGGCTAATCGTCCTCAAAAAAAAAAAAAAAAAAATGAGCTAGACCTGACCAAGTCTCCTAAGTAATCTTTCTGCTCTAGCATGATCTGGGTTCAAACTTTTCTAACACATAGTTATCCAAAATATAACTATCCAGCTAATAAACCACATACAGTGGTGTATTGCATAATAAAACTAAAATTAAAGAAGAAAAATTTAATTGGGTTCATACATATCAATTATTATGATTTAATCACAATTCCCTCATAGATGTATAATCATTCTGTCAATCATCTTGCCCTTATAGATGTGTAATTATTCTGAAAACTTAATGGAATGCTGGTCAACTGCTAATTTCAAGCTTCCCCAAAAATCATCTAATGCAAAATACTTTTTAAAAAGTGTATAAGTGAGGTGACATCAGCAATGGTGGAGTGAGCTGTTCCCTTCGTCTCTTCCCCTTTCTTCCTTTTGAACTACAACTAAATGGACATTCACTGACCAACAGAGGAAGCCCACACAGCACAATAGGATGCCAGAGAGACATACGCATCTACACATCTGAGGGTGGATGGACTGGCCCCCCAGGAAGTGGCAGAGATAGGTGAGCACACCCTGCTCTCCCTGGGTAGCCCTGTGAATGCACACGAACGCTCTCCCAACCTGGTGCAAGTGCTCAGAAAGTGGCAACACACAATGGGGCAACCCTAAGAGAAGGAGGTGGTAACCCTTAGCCCACGCTCATGGTCGCTCTCCTGGTGGAAAGAGAGAGCCCACCATGCCCCTGTGCCATAAAGGAGCAGCCATAGCTCAGGTCCCAGGAAGGAAGCCCCATCCACCAAGCACAGTGGCCTGTGGACTGCAGATTGTAAATAGGGGCCTCAGCAGATTTTCATGTTGGGACAAACACTTCCCAGGCATGCACAAGTGCTCACAGTGCAGCAGTGCTCCCAAAGAGGGAACGGGTCAGGCACCTGCAGGAATAGCTGCAGCAGCTTTGAGTCCATTGGTGATCACTTTCTGGTGGGGAAGGGGAGCTCAGAGCACCCCTGAGGCACCAAAGAGTGATCCTAACTAGTGAGGAAACCCTGTCGAACAAGGACGGTTGACACAAGTGCCTGAACACATCCCAGGCTGGGGAAAGCACCCATAATATCCTCACAGCTTCCAGCAGATGGGGTGGGGCCAGAAACACTGCTCCTGCTCCCCACTAGTGGTAGCAGGGGGAATCTGCATCCTTAGAATACCACAAATGCTCCAACAAAAGATTAGTTCAATAAACACCATGAGAAACTGCAGCAACAATTCAGACCAGAAGGAAAACTGACAATTCTCCAGAAACCAACACTGAAGACACAGAAATATACAACCTAAAGGACAGAGAATTCAAAATAGCCATCATAAGGAAACTCAATGACTTACAAGAAAACACAGAAAGACAATTCAAGGAGCTCAGCAATAAAATGAATCACTTCACCAAAGAGACTGAAACTATAAAAAATAAATCAAGCAGAAATTCTGGATATGAAAAACAATTAATGAAATAAATAACCTAGAATCATTAAGAAATAGAACTGATTTTTTTTTTTTTGAGGAAGATCAGCCCTGAGCTAACTATTGCCAATCCTCCTCTTTTTGCTGAGGAAGACTGGCCCTGAGCTAACATCCATGCCCATCTTCCTCTGCTGTATACATGGGACACCAACCACAGTATGGCTTTTTGCCAAGCGGTGCCATGTCTGCACCCAGGATCTAAACCAGGTAACCCTGGGCTGCCGAGAAGTGGAACGTGTGAACTTAACTGCTGTGCCACCGGGTCAACATAGTACTGGAGGTATTGGCCAGAACAATTAGGCAAGAAAAAGAAATAAAAGGAATCCAAATTGGAAAGGAAGAAGTAAAACTTCCGCTACCTGCAGATGATATGATTCTATATATAGAAAACCCTAAAGAATCCACCAGAAAACTACCAGAAATAATCAACAACTAAAGCAAAGTTGCAGGGTACAAAATCAAAAATCATTTGTATTCCTATACACTAACAATGAACTAGCAGCAAAAGAAATCAAGAATATAATCCCATTTACGATGGCAACAAAAAGAATAAAATACCTAGGAATAAACTTAACCAAAGAGGTGAAAGACCTGTACACTGAAAACTATAAGTCATTACTGAAAGAAATTGAGGAAGACATAAGGAAACAGAAAGATATTCCACGTTCATGGGTTGGAAGAATAAACATAGTCAAAATGTCCATACTACCTAAAGCAATCTACACATTCAATGCAATCCCAATCAGAATCCCAATGACATTCTTCCAAGAAATAGAACAAAGAATCCAAGAATTTATATGGAACAACAAAAGACCCTGAATAGCCAAAGCAATCCTGAGAAAAAAGAACAAAGCTGGAGGGATCACAATCCCCGACTTCAAAACATATTACAAAGCTACAGTAATCAAACAGCATGGTACTGGCACAAAAACAGACATACAGATCAATGGATCAGAATTGAAAGCCCAGAAATAAAATCAAACATCTATGGATAGTTAATCTTTGACAAAGGAGCCAAGAACATACAATGGAGAAAGGAAAGTCTCTTCAATAAATGGTGTTGGGAAAACTGGATAGCTACATGCAAAAGGATGAAAGTAGACCATTATCTTGCACCATCCACAAAAATTAACTCAAAATGGGTTAAAGATTTGAATGTAAGAACTGAAAACATAAAAATCCTAAAAGAAAATATAGGCAGTACACTCTTTGACGTTGGTCTTAGCCACATCTTTTCGAATACCATGTCTACTTGGGTAAGGAAAACAAAAGAAAAAGTTAACAGGGGCTGGCCCCATGGCCAAGTGGTTAAGTTCATGAACTCTGCTTCGGAGGCCCAGGGTTTCGCTGGTTGGGATCCTGGGTGCGGACATGGCGCTGCTCATCAGGCCATGCTGAGGCAGCATCCCACACAGGACAACCAGAGGCACTCACAACTAGAATATACAACTATGTACTGGGGGGCTTTGGGATGAAAAAAAAATAGAAGAAGATTAGAAACAGTTGTTAGGGGCCAATCTTTAAAAAAAAGAAAAAGAAAATTAACAAATGGGACTACATCAGACTAAAAAGCTTCTACAAAGCAAAGGAAACCATCAACAAAATGGAAAGACAATCTACCACCTAGGAGAAAATAATTGCAAATCATTTATCAGAGAAGAGATTGATATCCAAAGTATATACAGAACTTACACAACTCAACAAAAAAACACAAACAACCCAATCAAAAAATGGGCAGAGGATATAAACAGATATTTTTCAAAGGAAGATATACAGATAGCCAACAGACACATGAAAAGATGCTCAATATCACTAACCATTAGGGAAACGCAAATCAAAACTACAATGATATATCACCTTACGCCAGCCAGAATGGCTATAATTACCAAGACCAAAAACAACAAATGTTGGAGAGGATGTGGATAAAAGGGAATGCTCATACACTGCAGGTAAGAATGCACACTGGTGCAGCCACCATGGAAAACAGTATGGAGGTTCCGCAAAAAACTAAAAGTAGAAATACCATATGACCCAGCTATCCCACTACTGGATATCTACCCAAACAACTTGAAATCAACAATCCAAAGTAACATATGTACCTCTATGTTCACTTCAGCACTATTCACAATAGCTAAGACATGGAAACAATCCAAGCGCCCATCGACCAATGACTGGATAAAGAAGATGTGGTATACATATACAATGGGATACTACTCAGCCATAAAAAAAAGACAAAATCATCCCATTTGCAACAATATGGATGGACCTGGAGGGTATTATGCTAAGCGAAATAAGCCAGACTGATAAAGACAAACAGCAGATGATTTCACTTGTATTTGGTATATAAACAAACACACAGACAAAGAAAATAGTTCAGTGGTTACCAGGAGAAGGTGGGTGGAGCGTGCGCACAATGGGTGAAGGGGAGCACTTATGTGGTGACAGACAAGAAATAATGTACAACTGAAATTTCACAATGATGTAAACTATTATGAATCTCAATTAAAAAATAAAATTTTTTTAAAAGTGTATAACTATAAAAGTCTGGAAATTTCAGAAAATATTTTCTTCTAGAATTATAGTTAGTTTTTTAAGAAACTAGTTTCAAAGTAGATATATTCTCTTTTCAAACTAACTGTAAGGGTATTAATATTTTTATAAGTGTGGAATAATGAGTGTAACTGATAGCAGTGTATCCTAAAAGCCCAAATAAATGTGTAAATTATATTTAGCCACCTAGCAATTTTCATTTTACAGTAGATGATGAAATAGTTAGTAGTAAATCATTATTCTATGCATGAGGGAATAAAAACAAGAAATATTCCTTAGAAATGAAATGTAACCCACACATCTATGGACAGTTAATCTTTGACAAAGGAGCCAAGAACATACAGTGGAGAGAGGAAAGTCTCTTCAATAAATGGTGTAGGGAAAATTGGACAGCCACATGCAAAAGAAGGAAAGTAGACTATTATCTTACACCATACACAGAAATTAACTCAAAATGGATTAAAGACTTGAATATAAGACCTGAAACCATTAAACTTCCAGAAGAAAATACAGGCAGTACACTCTTCAACATTGGTCTCGGGGCCAGCTCCGTGGCCGAGAGGTTAAGTTCGCGTGCTCTGCCTCGGTGGCCCAGGGTTTGGATCCTGGGCGCGGACATGGCACTGCTCGTCAGGCCACGTTGAGGCGGCATCCCACATCCCACAACTAGAAGGAGGTGCAACTAAGATATACAACTGTGTACAGGGGGGTTTGGGGAGATAAAAGCAGAAAAAAAAAAGATTGGCAACAGTTGCTAGCCCAGGTGCCAATCTTTGGGGAAAAAAATAAGGAAGATTGGCAACAGTTGTTAGCCCAGGTGCCAATCTTTAAAAAAAAAAAAACACATTGGTCTCAGCAGCATATTTTCAAGTACCATGTCTGACTGGGAAAGGGAAATGATAGAAAATATAAACCTATGGAACTACATCAAACTAAAAAGCTGCACAGTGAAGGAAACCATCAACAAGATGAAAAGACAACCTAACAACTGGGAGAAGATATTTGCAATTCATATATCTGATAAGGGGTTAATATCTAAAATATAGAGAGAACTCATACATCTCAACAACAAAAAAACTAACAACCCAATTAAAAAATGGGCAAAAGATCTGAACAGACATTTCTCCAAAGAAGATATACAGATGGCCAACAGGCACATGCAAAGATGTTCAACATCATTAACTATCAGGGAAATGCAAATCAAAACTACAATGAGATATCACCTCACTCTGGTCAGAATGGCTATATTTAACAAGACAGGAAACAACAAGCATTGGAGAGGATGTGGAGAGAAGGGAACCCTCAAACACTGCTGGTGGGAGTGCAAACTGGTGCAGCCACTATGGAAAACAGTATGGAGAATCCTCAAAAAATTGAGAACAGATCTACCATATTATCCAGCTATTCCACTGCTGGGTATTTTTCCAAAAAACATGAAAACACAAATGCATAAAGATAGATGCACCCCTACGTTCATCGCAGCATTATTTATAATAGTGAAGACTTGGAAGCAACCTAGGTGCCCATCAAGGGATGAATGGATAAAGAAGACATGGTATATATACACAATGGAATACTAGTCAACCATAAGAAATGATCAATTTGGCCCTTAGTGACAACATGGATGAACCTTGAGGGTATCATGCTAAGTGAAATAAGTCAGAGGGTGGGGCCGGTCCCGTGGCTGAGTGGTTAAGTTCTCGCACGTTCGACAGCCGAGGGTTTCGCCAGTTTGGATCCTGGGCGTGGACATGGCACTGCTCATCAGGGCACGGTGAGGCAGCATCCCACATGCCACAACTAGAAGGACCCACAATTAAAAAATATACAGCTATGTACTGGCGGGATTTGGGGGAGAAAAAGCAGAAAAAAAAAGAAAGAAGTCAGAGGGAGAAAGGCAAATACCATATAATCTCACTCATAAGTATAAGATAAAAACGACAGACACATAGAAACAGATTGGATTGATGGTTACCAGAGGGGAAGGTGGAACGGGGGAGGGGAAAGGGAGGAGGGAGGAAGGGCAAAAGGGGTGATTAGGCACATGTGTGTGGTGATGGATGGTAATTAGTCTTTGGGTGGTGAACATGATGTAATCTACACAGAAATCGAAATATATAATGATGTACACCTGAAATTTATATAATGTTTTAAACCGTTACCACAATAAAAAAAAAGAAATGAAAAGTAAACCAAAAAAGAGAAACTAAATTCCAACTGAAATCAAGAAAGCATTTTATTTAAGCTGCTGGGTGTTTTAGTTAACAAATAAAACCCGTATGTCAACAATATGGAAAAAGAAAGACTTGTATTTACTCAGTTTAGTTCATAAAGCATTTACTGAAAACCTACTCGTGTGTCAGGCACTGTGCTACGTCCTAGAGTCCAGAAGTGACTAACTCATGTCCTCAAAGTAGCCACCATGTAGTTAGGTAGACAAAGATTACTTAAGAATAACTATGGTACAGTGTGATAGGTGAAATGATGAACACAGTACAAAAGGAAGATGTGATTAGTTGCTGTATCTGTACAAAGCAAAACCAAAAAGAATTAAAGGAGCAGATCTAATACATCACTCATTGCACACCTATTAGGTGAAGCACTATGCTAGGTATAGGGAAGCAAATATGACTGAACGGGTCCTGTGGTCAAGAACTTCCAAATTCTAAGCAATATTTCTTCAGTGAAAATGGTTTCAACAGAAGGAAAAGCTTAACTAGATTATTTGTTGAGCTCTTTTAAGATTCCTTCCTATCTCAGAGTTGCCCAAATCAAAAAATTATATGTGTGTGTGTGTGTGTGTGTGTGTATACATACATGGCATCTGACATCTAGTCCAGTTGTTCACTGAATGACTTTGAAAAATCATTTCCCCTCTCTGAAGGGGGGAATGTTTCGCTCTGTTTCTCATCTACAAAATAAAGAGTTTGAACCAGATGATCTCTAAGGTGCTTTCTAGCTCTAATAACCATGCTATCAATCCAAAAAGTGGCTGTTCTTTTCTTGCCTGGCTCATAAGCTGATTGACAACATCCTATGTGGAGCAGTCCTGGGGGGAATAAAATAAATCCTTGCTCCGAAAAGTCTGCTTCTACCTCCTAGCTCACACCTGAAATGCTCTCTCCTGAGAGTGTCATTTTATGACTTTAACCTTTATCACAAGGAAAACAATCTGGAAAGATGTTTCAGCATGTTATGAGTGTTTAAGTCTTTGTGTGACGGGCCAGAGTCTCCGATTCCTTATGAGTAGAGCAGTGGGGAGGGGGAGAAGGGAGAGGTGACGGTGAGAAAGGGCTGGAGGAGGGGCCCTAAGACTCTTATCAGAAGCCAGATTTCACCTAGTTTTTAAATGGACCAGATCTAAACTAGATGAACTGGATCTAGACCTCAAATTAGATCTGGCTCTAATTTTGCCTGTATCTGGGCAACGGCAAAATTAAGCCAATACAGTCAGTGTCCTGCGTCAGCATCCACAGGCTGTGGGGGGCCCATCTGTGCTCTCGCCCAGGGTATGGAGTGGGGAGAACAGCTGGGGACATCGCCTGGTCCTGCAAAGGGAAAACTCTACGATGGTGCAGCACCGGCAGAGAGGCTGCTGGGAGAGGGTCCCAACCCCTGCTCAGATCCCCAGATTAGATGCCAGGTCACCAGGAAGCACCAGCATAATTCCACAGTGGCCTTGGTTTTCTGTGGAATGCTGTACTTGTGGCTGCAGAAATGGAATTAATTTCTATTCTTTACCAGTTGCCATCTCTCTCTCCTTTCCTCAATTCCCTCCTCCATCACAAGAATCTTCACCTTTCTTATCCAAACCCTGTTCCTCTATTTATATTTTTTCTTTTTTTATAATTAGTTCAAGAACTGTGAAGGGATACAATGGAATATTATTCAGCCTTAAAAAGGAATGAAATTCTGACACATACATGGATGAACCTTGAGGACATCACGCTAAGTGAAATAAGTCAGTCACAAAAGGACAAATATTGTGTGATTCCACTTATATGAGGTACCTAGAGTAGTCAAATTTACAGAGACAGAAAGTAAAATAGTGGTTAGCAGGGACTTAGGGGAGGGGAACGGGGAGCTGGCATTTAATGGATGCAGTTTCAATACGGGACGATGAAAAAGTTCTGGAGATGGATGGTGGTGATGGTTGCACAACAATGCAAATGTACTTAATGACACTGAACTGTGCACTTAAAAACGGTTAAAATGGTAAGTTTTATGTTATCTAGATTTCAACAGAAACACAAAAAAAACTATGAAGAGTCAGAGGGTTTACCCTACTTGCAAGCTAGCAAGTTAGCCTGCTACAATTTCATGGATGCTGACAAGACATAAGACTCTTGAATTAGTCAAAGGACTTTATTACTCACAGCAATAGCAGAAGCCAGAGTGTCAGCATACTCTTCACTGGTTTGCCAACCCTCAACTCCCACAGGGCAACGTGAAGAGGGCCAGGTGACACCTACACACACACTGGGTTGCATTATAAGAGAGGAACTTTGAGCTTAGGGAACCTGAATATTTTATAATTATAACCAGCATTAAGCATGCTTGCCCTTTGCTCCAGAGGTAGACATTTTCTTTATTATACTGGGTAGTAAGCATGCCTGCCTTTTGTCCTAGAGGAAGACACTTTCTCCATCTTCAAATATCCCTGAAAAGACAGTCTGGAACAAAGCGAAGCCAGAGCCTTGCCTGCAAGATGTGCAGAAACATAACAGACCCATGGGGAACTGTCTCCCAACAATCACCATACGTTGTTTTTACAAAAACAATAAAGTTCTTTTCTTTCTTTTTTTTAAGTGAGAACCAAACTAAAGAGCAACAGATCTGAATCTCCAGTTTCAATGTATTTCAAATTTCTTTTTAACAGTTTTATAGAAGCACAATTTACATACTAAAAAATTCATCCATTAAAAAAATAAAGTTCAATGAGATTTAGTAAATTTACACAGTTATGCAACCATCACCAAAATCCAGTTTTAAAACACTTTCATCACCAGAAAAAGTTCCCTCGTACCAGTTTGCAGTTAATCCTTGGTCCCGTCCACAACCTAGGCAACTACTGACCTGCTTTCTGTCTCTATAGTTCAGCCTTTTCCAGAAATTTCATACAAATGGAATCATATAATATGTAGTCTTTTGTGTCTGGGTTTTTTCACTGAGCAAGATGTTTTTGAGATTCATCCATGTTGTTGCATGATTCAGCAGCTTGTTTCTTTTTATTGCTGAGAAGTATTTCATTGAAGATGCACTATGTTTTATTTATCCATTCTTCAGTTAATGAACTTCGCATTGTGTCCAGTTTGGGGCGACTATGAATAATGTTATCTTCAATTTTTAAATCTATTTTTCCTTAATTAGCTAACCAAATTTGGTGTGACAGATAACAGAAGTATCAAAACACTGACCAAAAAGTATTGATAGCTAACTTACACAGTACTTACTATTTGCCAGATAGTATTATAAATACTTTATATGTATTAACTTCTTTATTCCTCACAACAATCTATAAGCTAGGTACTATTATTATTATACCCTTTTCACTGATGAGAAAACTGAGGCACAGAGAAGTTCAGTAACTTGCTCCAGGACACACAGCTAAAAAGTGTTAGAGCTAGGATTCAAATTCAGATAACCCAGATCCAGAGTTCATATAGTTAACCAGTACATGATACTCCCTCACACTTAAAACAAACTATTTCTGATAAAATTCTACAACTTCCTCAATTCTTTTAATATTGTAGATACCATTTTTATATTTGAGGCAGGTGTATGTCTCCAAGTATTAATTTATGTTTTGTGTTTCCTTCGTCTCTCTTTTTCATACCCTAAGAGTCCCCTTCCCGCCACCCCCCAGTCCACACTGAAGCAGAAACAAAGAGGAAAAAATAAACAAATAAAACAAATCTTCAGACTTAGTAGTTTCAGACACAGCTTACAGAACTAGCTTTTCCTCTCCTCACTGGATAAGACTGACCCTAGAAAAAGAAGAGGGAAAAGGCAGGGTAGCCACAGAACAGGAAAACAAGGGGCAATGGAAGGGATGGGGTGATCCTCAACCCAGAAGGAAATGGGCCTTTGGGGGAAAGGGCAAGGGCGGAGAAAGAAAGACAGGGAATGATTTATCCTCAAAAACGGACTCAACTTTGAAGATAGTAAGCTAAACAGATAATCCATTCACAAAGGATATGTGTGATATGAGTCCACTTATACGAGGAACTGAGGTCAAATTCATAGAGACATAAGGTAGGACGGCAGTTGCCAGAGACTAGGGTGGTAGAGTGGGGGAAATAGGGAGTTATTATTTAATGGGTAGAAAGTTTCAGTTGGGGGATAATGAAAAAGTTCTGGAGACGGATGATGGTTGTACAACAATGTGAATGTACTTAGTGCCACTGAACTTTAAGACGGTAAATTTTATGTATATTTCACCACAGATTTTAAAAATGGACTCTTCTGATTCATCACTGTTCAGCTTGACAGCCCACCATTCAGCAGTCCTGTACATTGATGATCCCACACCCCACAATGGAGATGGGAGACTTGGCAACCTACTGGGGGGAGAAAAGGGAGAAGGGAGAAGTGTGCCCCTCCCAAGGTGGAACTCCACGGTCCCAGTTGGGAATCTCTCAATGAGGGCAGCAACGGACACACTACTATCACACTTGTTTCTCATCAATGTGTACACACTACTTTCTACTTTGTCCATAGACATCCTTTCAATAAAGGATCTGTGTGTTCCCTTCAGAGGCCTTTTAACCACCCTGGCTATGTTTTTTCATAGTTCCCCTAACGGAGTGGGACTGCAAGAGTGGTTCTCGGTCCTGGCTACACATTAGAATCACCTGAGGAGCTTTTCAACTGTACTCAGGCTCAGGCCATATTCCAGGACAATTAACTCAAAATATTTGGGCATAGGACATGAGTATTTTTAAAAGCTCCTAAACGATTCTAATGTGCAGGCCAAGAGGAAAAATAATCTCTTGAGTCTCTTTCAGTTCTAAAATGATGAAAGCCTCCGAATTAAGAAGAGAGCTATAAATACTTTGTACAAACAGAAGTTTTCCTTTTCAACTACCTCCTTGGGAATTATTTCCCCAGAAATGGACTATTAAATTGAATTGAAGGATATGTTTTGTGAGATTGCTATTTGGAATAATTAGGCTAATCCATAATGCCACCTCCAAATATGAATGCACTCTTTCTTCATTGCCCCATCAATACTGGAATGTATAATTTAATTTATTTTAGCAACTTTAACAGATGTGAGATATATCTTATTGCTATTTTTAAATATATTTTTAAAATTCTTTGTGAGGCTGGACATTTTCTTCAATGTTAGCTAACTATTTGGTTTTCCTCTTGTGTGAGCCATCTTTTGATCTTTGCCATAGAGGTTGATTATTTTTCTTGAGATTGTTATTAATGCAGTAATATAATAAAACAGTTTAAAAATAGAATAGCTACCATTAATTGAGACCTACTGTGTGCTAAATACTGTATTATGCTTTACACATGTTATTTTATTTAGTTTTTGCAAAAACCCTACAAGGCAGTTATCATCCCCAAGTTTTAAATGAAAAAACTAAGATTCAGAGAATAATGTTAGGCAAATTACCCAAAGTCACATAGGTAGCAAATAGTAGAGCTGGGATTTGAACCTAGCTCCATCTGGCTCCATTCTCTTTACTGAACAGGTGAGCACTCAACGCTCACCCTGATCACAGCACCTGCTGATGTTTTGTACCATGTGATTCCCACTTTCTGACCACAGGAGATGGGTCTTTTCAGACCCAAAGGTAACATTTGGATCCTGGCCAGCAACCTATGGTATATGCCCTGGGCCAGAAAGGGAAGCCAGGCTGATCATATTCCTCTCTTGAGAATTTGAATTTGGGACCATTGAGTGTCAATATACTTAATAGAAGGAGCAAAAGTCAAAAAGGCTGAACCAAGAGATGCCATCGGTATATCTGGAGTCAAAGGAGCCATGGCAAACTGAAATTATGAGGGACCAGAAACTAAGGTTAGCAGAGAAAGACAGCTGGTAGAGAGAAAACAAAGTAGATGTGCTTAAAGAAGCAGAGGTGCACTCAGAGAACAACTATTTGGCCCATGAGAGAAAAACCAAAGTCAATCTCTCAAGCTACCTCTGTTTTCAGCAACTCTCCAGTTTAGATCCAGTTCATGTATATCCCTAAAATACATATTCTTTTTCTTGAGCCAGCGGGACTGTCTCTGTTTCTTGATATCAAAAAAGCCAGAATAAAACATTCTTTCTCTTAATTTTTTAATACTCTGGATACCAAACTTTTATATATCATATTTATCACAAAGTGTTTCCATTTCAATTCTTTCCTTACTTTTTTTCATTACATTTGATTTTTATAAAAGTGGAATCATTGATCCTATAATCAGTAACACTTTCACCAGTCAAAAACTTATATTCGGGCAAACTATAGTGACAGAAAGCAGATTAGTGGTTACCTGGGATTGGAGGAGGGGAGAAGTGGGAGGAGTCGTGAGGGATGGATTACAAATGAGTCCAAGGAAACCTCACAGGTGATGGATATGGTCAGTATCTTGATTGTGGTGATGGTTTCACAAGTGTACACGTATGTCAAAACTTATCACTTTGTACACTTTAAATATGTGTAGTTTACTTATGACAATGATACCTTGGTTAAAACTATTTTTAAAAATTTATGTTCCTCTCCCTAAGATACTTACATAATTCTATTTCACTCAATCTATTACACTTTATGCTTTATGCTCAACTATAACTCACCTGCAATTTATCGTGATATATGCTATGAAATCTTTATCTGTTTATTTTCTCAGTTTTAATAGTCTATTTTTCAAGTGCATTTCATAAATAACGACTTCTTTCACTATTGTTTATTACACTTGGCAAGGCATGTTTTGAGCCCTATAGTTTTGAATCTATTTCTACTAATATATTTCATTCCTTGGCCAATTTTCCTGTTTTTAAACCTAATATCACCTGGTTTGGAGGTTTGGAATTTTGTTCCTTTGTAATATTTGTAATGTTTTACAGTCATGTAAAGAAATTTATATTAGGCAAGGATGCTAATGTTAGTTTACACATACACACTGTTGTTCTTACGTACATAATGTAAATTTCATGTATAATATGTATTATACATATATATTAATTAACATCTGAGGTATATTATATGAAAAGGATTTAAGTAGAGTTATCATAAGTATTAATATAGTAATATAAAAGATTTTATTCATTGTTCTTCTCTGCCTTGGACAATAATTTTTATTGGGCCTGCAGATCCAAACAAGATCTAACCTGTCTATGGCTAATCTGGTCACCTCAACTACCTATGTACCAATAAAATTTTCATTCTGGACCTAGCAAGCCATACAGAAGTTTGACAACATGCATCTGGCTGTGTTTCAAGACAGGACTACTTTCATCATTTAACCACTTCCTAAATCTCTCTCATTCTTTTCTATTAACTTTGTCCCAAAGTTCTTGATTATGGTTTACAGTTCTAACTTAGGTTTTATTGAGCATAAATGACACACCCAGCACTGTACAAGGTACTGGGAACACAAACAGAAGAAGACGCTCTTGGGAAGTATGTCTATCTTCATATCATGGTTCTTTCTTCT
Organism: Equus quagga; assembly: GCF_021613505.1. Lineage (NCBI taxonomy): Eukaryota > Metazoa > Chordata > Mammalia > Perissodactyla > Equidae > Equus > Equus quagga. The sequence continues at coordinate 50,532,978 of NC_060275.1, read as the reverse complement.
TCCTGAAGCAAGCAATGAATTATGTAGCACACAGTAAGACACTGAAGAATACTGACCTTGGTAAAGTCCTTCAAACTTAGCTTCCGGCTCTGGCTCTTTGACATTTCAGGGATTACTGGGTGCTGCCAGACCAGTGCTTCAGTACTTTACTAAACTGGAACTCCATGGAGCAATGTAAAAGGAGGTGTCTGTGTCAAATGTTAAGTTATTTAAAATGGAAACTGTCCATATACATTACTTTCATTTACCATTATTTCTCCAGGGTAAAGAAGAATTCAGAATCAAAAGTTACAATACACTTACAGGTGGCTGGCAAAGCAAATCTTTTCCCAAGGCACTAATTCCAATGGAATTAAGTCTTAATGCAAAGTCTGCAAGAGACCACAGAGTTTCTTTTCCTGGGAAGAACAAAGAAATAAGTCAACATGTTGGGTAAATATTCCCACTCCAAATTATTAACACAGGCCATTTTTATTAATAATTAGCATGCTTCACCAGTCGATATAGCATAGAGGATGAAAGTTCAGGCTTTGAAGTCATACAGACCTGCATCAGATTCCTGCCTTTTCTCTTTCCCATAATATGACCTTGGACAGGTTACTAACCTTTCTAAGCTTCAAGTTCCTCATTTGTAAAATGGAGATGACAGTAACTACCTTGCAGGGCATTGACTCAGAAGTAATGTTAATAAAACATTTAGCAGAGTGCCTGGCTCTATAACAATAATAATTCATTATTTTATCTTTACTGTAAAAGTAGACATCGAAAACTTCTACTTAGCTAGTGTGAAAGTAATATAGGATATGTTTACAAAGCTGGTTGGAAAGCAAATCAAACATACATGAAAAAGTAGAGAACAATAAAAAATAATTTAATATTTTTCAGTGCAATAGGATGCTAAACATGAGGTTTATATTATTTCAGAATTTTGGCAGATGTCCCAAAGGCTGAGAGAATTAGTTGTCAGAACATCCATTCAGGACATACTTCAAGACCTTGAAACCAATTTTGTGACCCCTAGTGATTCACCTCAGGAATTATAAGAGACAAGGAGATCAATCTCTAGACCTGAGAGAGTCTAGAGAGACCAGCATGCAGAATTCTTTAGAGAGTTGTCAGGATCATGACATTGTGTGAGGAGTGGGTGGTGCTTCTCAGAACACTTTGAAAATATTACTGCCCCACCTTCAGCATGTACTGTTGCTGAAGGAAAGCATACTGCTGGTCTAATTATTGTTCCATTGTAGGCAATTTGTCCTGTCTTTCTGGAAGTTTTTACTATTTTCCATTTACCCCTGATGTTCTAAAGTTTCACTGTGATGTGACTTGGTATAGATTTACTTTTATTTTTCCTGCTTCATTTTCAGAGAGTACTTTCAACCTGAATGAAGATTTTTGACTCTCTTTCAATTCTGGAAAACTCTCAGTCAGTCTCTCATTTAATATTTTTTCCCATAATTCCCATTTTTATCTTGTTCTGGATTTCCTATTAAATATACAATGGATTATCTCAATATATCCTCCATGACTTTTGACAGCTCTTTTATAGATTTATCTTTTTGACTCTGTGCTACGTTTTGGTAAATGCCTCCATACTGTCTTCTAATCCACTACCTCAAAATGTCCAACACTATAACTATCATTTCTTAACATCTACCATACCTCACACTCCAAACTATTTCTCTCCCATGTTCCTTATTTCAGTGATCGGCATTACCCTCCGTCAGAAATCTTGATTCCATCTTCTCCCAGGCTTACCCTCTGCTAATCCTCAGCACTATCAGAGCGATTTTAAAATAATACAATTCTGATCATATTAATCCCATACTTATCCAGTGGACAGATCAGTGATACCCTACTGACCTTAAGAAACATGGCTTAGAGGCCATTCAGGATATGATCTCTGCTTACCCCTTTGGCCTCATATTTCTACCATTTTCCCTTGTACTCTACCTTGTAGCTCTTCATTCATTCAATATATATTTTTATTTATTGAGTGCCTGTTACATGCTAATTACTATTCTGGGCCTTAGAGATATTTCAGTAAACAAAGCAAGCCAAAAAACCCTGTCTTCATGGAATTTAGTAGAGGATAGAGACAGTAAACAAAATAAATATGTAAAGTATATAGTGTGTCAGAGGTAATAACTGTAATGGGGAAAAGTAAAGCAAGGGAGGAGAACGCTGGAGGTGGAAGATGAATGATGAAATTTTAAGTATAATAATCAGAGAAGGCATTACTGAGATGGTGATATTTGAGCGAAGACTTGAGAGAGTTGAGGGAAGAAAGATCATTGAAATCAGAAGGAACATCAAAGGTGTTAAAGTGGGGAAATACTTGGCTTCTTTAAGAAACAGCAAGATCAATATGGCTGAGCAATTGCGGAGGGCAGGCAGTAAGAGAAGAAATCAGAGAAGTTCCCTGAGTCCGATATCTTTGGGCCTTGGAGGCTATTGTAGGGCATTTGGCTTTCACTCTGAGTGGGGTAAGACACCAGTGGAGGATGTTGAGCAGGACAATGACATGACCTAATTTATGTTTTAAATGAATCACTCTGTGGCTGTGTGGAAGTACAACATAGACAACCCGGGAAGTAGAGAGACCAGTTAGAAGGCTACTGTAAAAAGGCAGGCTTGAGAAAGGATATCTTGCACTAGGATGGTAACAGTAGAGGTAGTAAGACATAGTCAAAGTCTGCTATATTTTGAAGTACTTAACCAATAGGTTCACACTAGTTTGTGTTCCAGATCCTGGAGATACTTTGACTGAAAGGTTGGATGAGGCTCATGAAACAGAAAGAAGTGGCAAAGACAAGACAAAGGCTTTGGCCTAAGCAATTTACAGGATTAAATTACCATTATCCTAGATGGAGAAGATGGCAGGAAGTGCAGGTTTTAGAGGTAAGATTAGGAGATCACTTTTGGAATATGAAGGTTTAGAAGCTTATTGATATCCTCATGGAGAGGTCAAGTGAGTATTTAGATAAATGAGTCTGGAGTACAGGCCAGAGGTCTTGGCCAGAGATACACAGTTGGGAGTGATCAGTGTATAAATAGTATTTAAAGCCAAGAGAATGGACAAGATCAGCTTGGGAAGGAGTGTTGACATAACAGAGAAGAGAGTCAGACACTGAATCCAAGGCTACTCCAAAGGATTGGGGAAATCAAGAGCAACTAGCAAAGGAGACTGAAGAGTAGCAATAGAAAGGAGGAAAACCAGGAGAGTGTAGCATCTTGGAAGCAAGAGAAGAACGTGTTTCAAGGCGAGGGAGTGATCATCCCATCAAATCTGATTGAGAACTGAGAATGGACCGTGAAAGTGACCTTGAAAAGCACAAGTATGGTGGAATTGTTGGGAATAAAGCCTTATTACAGAGGTTTAAGAGAGAATTAGAGCTGGTGGGCACAGGTGATGCTTTTCAGGAGTTTGATAAAGGGGAACAAAGAAATAAGACAATAGCTGGAGGACAAAAATGCATTGGGAGGAGGTGTTTTTGTTGTGTTTGTTTGTAATATGATATATTAATTTTCTATTGCTGCTGTAAGAAATTACCACAAATTTAGTGGCTTAAAACAACACAACTTAATTATCTTACAGGTTAGAAGTCCAACATGGGTCTCATTGAGCTAAAATCAAAATGTCAGCAAGACTGTGTTCCTTTTTAGAGGCTCTAGGGGAGAATTTGTTTTCTTGCCTTTTCCAGCTTCTAGAGGTCACCCACATTCCTTGGCTCAATGCCCCCTTCCTCCATCTTTAAAGCCAGCAACACTGCATCACTCTAACCATTCTTCCACGGTCATATCTCCCTCTGTCTTATTCTGTCTGCTTCCTCTACTTTTAAATCCCCTTGTGGTCACACCGGGCCCATCAGCATAATCTCTCTATTTTAAGGTCAGCTCATTAGCAAACTTAATTCTATCTGCAATCTTAATTCCCCTTTGCCATGTAACCTAACATATTCACAGGTTCTGGAGATTAGGTTGTGAACATCTCTGGGGAGCCATGATTCTGCCTGCCACCTATGCAATAGATTACAGCATACTTGTTGCTGGGAATAATCCAATATATATACAGAAAGAGAACTTGGTGAGGCAGGAGAGGGCAGAATTGTTGGAGTAACATGAGTGAGCAGATGGAGGAACTGGTTTTCCATAGGAACAAGGAGGGTTCCTCTCTCTTTAACGGAAGAGGAGGGAGAAGACAACATATGGGACAGATGCTGGCCAGTGGGTAGATGTGGTGGTGGGAGTCACTTTTTACTCAGTGACTTAGAAACAAGGTTATTGACCAAGAGCAAGGATGGAGGTGAAGGTGTTGGAGGTGTGAGAAGATAGAAATGATAAAACTTGACATCCCAGAGAGCAAGAGTATGAAAGGAGTAGAGAAATGTCCTGGGGCCGGCCCAGTGGTGCAGCAGTTAAGTGTGCACGTTTCACTTCAGCGGTCCGGGGTTCACCAGTTCAGATCCCAGGTGCAGACATGGCACCACTTGGCAAGCCATGCTCTGCTAGGTGTCCCACATATAAAGTAGAGGAAGATGGGCATGGATGTTAACTCAGGGCTAGTCTTCCTCAGCAAAAAGAGGAGGATTGGCAGCAGATGTTAGCTCAGAGCCAATCTTCCTCAGAAAAAAAAAAAGAAAGAAATGTCCTGAGTATCAAGGTAGCACCAAGGGCCCACTTGAGGTTTGTGGTCATTAATTTAAAGAGTGACCATTCAGGGGCCAGCCCCGTGGCCGAGTGGTTGGGTTCACGCACTCTGCTTTAGCGGCCCAGGGTTTCGCCAGTTCAGATCTTGGGCACAGACCTACCACCACTCATCAAGCCACGCTGAGGCAGTCCCCCACATGCCACAACCAGAAGGAACCACATCTAAAATATACACCTATGTACCGGGGGGTTTTGGAGAGAAGGAAAAATATTTTAAGTGTGACCATTCAGCTCGTTTCCTCCAGTTGAGCAGACAAAGCATTGGTATATTAATTAGTCAGGGTAGGATAACTGCTGTATAAACCCCAAATGCCAGTGCCTTAATACGACCAAAGTTAATTTCTAAGAAATTTACATGGATTATCTCACTTAATTCTCACAAACAGTTGAATAAAGTGGATACTATTATTATGATGCTTTTCAGATGAGAAAACTAAAAACTAAAGAATTGGTTGAAGTAAGCTTCAGCTCTAATTTTTGTTTCAGGAATTAGTTTTATTTGGGGGTATCTAAAAATAATATTTGCCTTATAAAATTAATTCAGTAAACGTAATTTGATCACTACATTCATTCATTAACAAACTATTATTAGTATCAACTATGTTAGGCTATATATTTCAAAACAGTTCATGGTATTAGGAATCTTCGTCTGTAACAATTGGAGCAGCATTTTTTCAATTAACTATCAGGGCCAGGTAAGTTATTTTCTAGGTAATTCTTATTTCTTCTTTTTGTTTGGTCTATTTATATTCTCTCTTCTTGCATCTCATTTAGTATTTTAATTTTTCTAAGCATTTATCTATCTAATTTATTTCTTCAAATTTACTAGTATGGAAGTAGTAACTTTCCTCAAACATTCTTAATTCACTTCCACATTATTTCTTTTGTTTATCCTCCCTGAATTTAAAAATACTTTTAATTTTTTTAAAAAGCAATTATTTATTTATGTAGAATTTTCAATACCATTTTAACACACTATTTGTAATTTTGGTGCTTTAAAACTAATTTCCACACAGATTAACTTTAACACCTTCACTTCATTTAAATGAAAGGAGCTCCTCCTACTGTTTTTCTGGATTAATGCTAATTGTTAGGTCCTGTTTCATATATAAAGAATTAGAATTCCATTTACGTAGTCAAAACCAGAACGTAAGTCATGTCTCTCAACACTCAAAAGTTTCTTACGTGCAATAAAAATGGCAAGTGATCACTAGGAGATCACTGACTTAGGTAGCAAATATCAAAGGTCAATTGGGCTATGCTTCCTTGTTGTTTGGCTAAGGAGTTTCTGTCCTTAGACTAAAGGAGAGGACACAGTATCATAAAATAAAATATGGGCTTTGGGTTGGGTCACTTAATAGCTATGTGCACTTACAAGTAGGCAGTTACTGAATATATACTGGCACCCGTGGATAACTAGGCACTATAAAAGGAGTTAGGGACATGTGAATATGAAATACTGCCCCCCGCCCCCCATCCTCCATTCTATACTCTGGACAAGCAGAGACATGAGTTATAATTTTGGCTCTTTTATTGCCTTTGGGGTAATATGTGCAAGTCACTAAAGTATTTGAGACTCAGTTTCCTAGTCTGTGAAATGGAAGTAATAATACCTACCTCACAGGGTTTTTTAAGGAATTAAATGATAAAAGTGTTTATGTAAAATACTTAGTACATAATAGGTACATAGTAACTGTGAGTTCCTTTTCTTTCTCCCTTTAGATCTGATCTCAGAAAAAGAAAAAAACAGCCTCATGTTTAGGAAGGAGCAATAGCGTCCTTTTAATAATTATAGTACCCCCAAATAATCGAATAGTACATACTCTGAGCTCCGGAAGCAGTGCAGGATTTTCTCAGCTTTGGCACCACTGACATTTTGGACCCAATGATGCTCCATTGTGGAGCGCTGTCCTGAACACTGAGGGATGTTTAGCAGCATCCCTGGTCTCTACTCACTACATGCCAGCAACAGCCCCCTGGTTGTAAAAATCAAAAGTATCTCCAGACATTGCCAAATGTTCCCTCAGAGGGAAAGTCACCCCCAGTTGAGAACCTCTGCATTATTGGATGATGAACTCATATTAAGTGGGTCTTTAGGAGCATTTAAAATTGTTAAATGGAATAAATTATCATAGGTAGTCAAGTATTGCTTATTAATATAAATTTCCTACTATGAGTTTCGGTCAAAAGTTTGAAAGCCACTGTTCCATACTTAAAAACTTTCATATAAAGGATCTCAGTCAGAAAATTCTATAAAGTACGCAGGACAGTAGTCATCCCTGTTTTACAATCAGAAAATTGAGCCTCAGATCAGCTGAGTAACTTGCTCTCAGGCTAAAGGAAGGATTTGAAGCACAACCCAAGTCTCTAAACTTTTATTGACAAGGTGGAAAGGACATTGTCACCTGAAGGCAAAGATCTCCAGTACAGTCCAGAAGGACAGAGGCATCAGAGTCAGACAACTTGGTGGTGGGTCCAACAATTAAAATTTAATATCAAAACACTAGATGGAAATTTGAAGAACATTTTATCAAGATTGTGTTTTTCCACACTGGCTAGCTAATCCTTGTATACCCCATAGGTAGTTGTGGAATGAATAAATGAGTGAATGAACATGGACCACACAATTCCTATTACACTTCAATCAGCTAGGCCCTCTGCTCACCCCCAGTCAGGCATGCTGCTCCCTTTGCCTAGAATCTCTCTCTTCTCCTTCCCCACTGACTTCTAGACTCAGCTCTCCAACAGTCCTCTGGGGGACACTTTCCACAAGTCCCCAGACAGGTTTATTTCCTCCTGTGTGCTCCTTCTACAGGCCTTACCTAATTGCACTGTAATGATCTGTTCCACAATTGTTCCCTGACACCTCCTGTGTCTTTTGACCCTTTCTACCCAGTGCCCCATCCCAGAGGTAGCAACTACGTTCTATTACAAAGACCATTAACCACAGCATCCACCTTCGTTCTGGGCGATGCAGCTGCTGTTTAGGAATTGTTGACTGATTGCGCGGAAGGAAGGAAGACAAGGCAATTATCTGACACTTTGGAAGCAAAAGTATATTACTGCTCCCTTTCAAGCTAAGGGGAAAACAACTATCCATTTCATTCTCATGGGTTAAAGCTTTCCTTCTGAAGGAGAAGACAGCAGTGGAAGGCTCGAGCTCTCGGTGGTGCAGGCCCCCACTCTGTGGAGGTGTGCGTGCACTGCAGGCTGCTCGCCCTGCTGCCCCAGCCAAACTCCAAGAAGGCACTGCAGTCTCCCACACGACTCTGCCACCTGGAGTTGAGCTGTCACTGCCTAAGCCATAGGCCCTAAGGCATCTAGCTCTGTGTCCCCACCTTTCAGGACAGTCACTTCGACTCCAGTTAAATGGATGGCTTACCAGGACCTGCCCTAGACGATTCTGCTTCAGTGGGTTGGAGATGAGGCACCCAATAATTTGTGTTTTTAACTAGTATCCCAAGTGATTCTTACTATCAAGGAATTTTGGGAAACTAATCATCTTTGTTTCAGCCACGCTATAGAATTAGGGCAGTTATTTATTGTTCAGTGACTTTACCTCTAAGCTAATTTTGGAATATGTTTCTGGTTGAGAGACAAAATGCTCCTGAGGTCCTTGAAGGTGTAGCTGATTAATATGCAGAGTATATTACACTGCAGCTTTTACCTTCCTTGTCAGCAGGGTGATTCAAGGGAGAGCGGCTTTAAAGGCGAGGACCATGGGGAAACCCCAAACTTCAGACCCATTCTGGCCACGTGCGCCAAACCAGGCCCCGAACCTCAGTGCTGGGACGACGATCTGCGGGTCTGAGTGTTATGGGAGCCAGTTCAGTCCTTTCACAGACGAGGTCAGAGAGCTGAGTGACCAGCAGCAGTCTCCCTCACCAGACTTTGGCCGGAAAAAAATACAGTCGGGGTGGGGCGTGGCTTTCTTTAGTAAGACGCCTTGTTTGAAGCTCTTCTCGGCAAGAAAAGCAGAGAAAAAACAGGCCCGACTTTTTATTCCGACTTCACAAGCCGCAAGTCTGCATCTTTAGTGGGGACAGGAGGCATAGTCAGTAAGCTCTTGTTGCTGGTCTCCTGCCTTCCTTCCTAGTCGGATCCAGTCAGGCTCTCCTTGTCAATCGCGGTCAAAGGGACTCTGGTGGGAAAAACAACAGCAAACGTTTCTGAAAGGGAGGAAGTCTTCAGCCACTCGTGACCACAGGAAATCCATCCGGGCCAAAAAGATAGTGGCCGCTTGGCTGAGGGGCCTCGGGACTTCACAGTATTTGCTCCTGTGTGGAACAGGCGGGAGTCCATAAAATAACACAGTTATGGAGAGATCAAATCACTTGCCCAAGGGGCTCCCCTCGGGGTACGCGTACCACCGCGGGACCCACAAGGCTGAGACCCAGACCCAAAGGGGAGTCTCACGCGCAGGCGCACGACCGCCCCGCGGCTAGGGCGGTGGCAAGGGCGGGGCGCTCGAGGGCGGGGCGAGGGTCAGTCACGTGGGCCGCTCTGCCCTCGCCGCGATTTCCCTACAAGGACTTGAGCTAACGAGCCCCGCCCCTGGCCGTGCCCTGGAATGTGCCCTCAAGACAGACTCGCCCATTTGCCACTGGGAAAGGGGGGAAGAAAAGCTTACGTTGTAAGATGAGGTATAAAAAAGAAGAAAACTCAGTGACCAGACCCAACAAGCCATTACACATTGTTCTCTGTTCTACGTCGCCTGCTTTATACTTCCTGCCCGTGCACTCGGTCAAAATTGCGTCCTTTAGCACACTGGCAATTTCCCCCCTCGACGCCTTTCCATTAAGTCAGGCCCACAATGTTGGCTGAGAACGCTGACGAGGCTTCCTTCCGGTTTGCTAAGCCGAGGCCGGAAGTGTTGGGTTTTAGCGGCTTTGGGAATAGAAGGCTGGTAATAGCGGCTGCGAGGGCGGCGAGGGGCTGAGTGAAGTGCTCGCATTCTCGCGACCGTGCAGGGTGAGTGTTGCTCGCGGTCGGGCGCGTGAGGCCCATCTCCCCGGGGCGGCGGGGAGGGCAGCGGCGGGCCCCCGGCGCCGGGGTCGCACCTGGGCGGGTGGACCAGCCAGTTCCTCGGTTTCCAGTCCGAGTTCCGGATTCGAAGGCCACGGCTAGAAGTGCCCAGACGTGGACTTCGCTCTTTTGCCCAAACTTGGATCTCGGGGAGTGTGGCTTAGCTTTGGCGCCGCGAGCTTGGGCGACCGCCGGGCCCGCGAAACCCGAACCCCGCGGCGCTGACTCCGCGACTAAGTTTAGTTTCTATCGTAAACTTGCCCCATTCAAGAGAGTTTGCGCAAAAACCGTCGCCCCGTGTCCCCCCTGCTACAGCTGTTGTTGCAGCTGTGTGGCTACGTTTAGTAGGAATGACCAACTCAAATTAGCAACTTCCTCAGCTCAGTATCCATTTCTGTAATTAGAACTTTTTTTTAAAAAGTGAGATTTGGACGACGAGGGGTTTGGGGTTTAGTTTCCGGCTTGAGAAAAATTCCACAATATAGTACCGTGTTCCTTTCGGATGGAAACTTGAAGTCAGTTTACCAAAGTGTTACCTTTTAAAGTAGTTGAGTAGGTATATGAAAGTATGTATCAGTTCTTTACAGAACTTTGCAACAGAAATATGCATTCAGCTGAGATTTGGACTTGGCAAAAGTTTTATATCTAAAAGCGAAGAAAGTGAATACTTGTTAAAATTACTCTCTGTTTCATGTTCTGGAAGGCTTTTGATAAAACTTAACCAGAAAAGCATTTTATTTTCCAAAGTGAGGCTTTACTGGCAAGGGAACCCTGACATCTAGTTTTCTTTGTCGAATGCTAAGAACTTTCTGGGTGTGGCAGTCTAAGAGAACTAACCCTGCCTTCAACCGGAAGTTTGCGGAGGAATTGAAAACTTGGCTTAGTTGGAACGGAAGCACCAACCTGAAAATGTACTTTTAAAAAACTGGTTGGCATCAAAAAATTATGTATACTTAGCTTGGAAAAAAGTGAGTTGATTAAATGCAGTAGATTTGAAAAGCAGATACTACGTGCTGTCACGCTAGGAGGTGTTTGCTAAGATGGGAGTTTTTCCTTAAATAATGTATCATATTTCCCTGAGTACTATCGGTGTAAGCACTGGTTCTGTAGAAAAAGTCTCTAAATTATTTTACATTTGTTACCACTTTATAAATGTTAGACTCTAGGATTCTAACTAGAGTAATCTAATGTAATATTAGTATGGATTAATCCAATGTTATAAATGAAACCATAATATCTAGAGATTCTGAAAAATCTGTTGCCCTTGGTGTGTGGGGACAGCCTCCTTGAGGTTCTTTATTTTCCATTTCTCCCACCACTTAATGTAGTCTAACATCTTCCTTACATGGTTTGCATCTGTCCTTTTGTTATAACCCTGAATGATTCTCTTCCTATTTGATCAAGCTAAAAATAAAACCATAAGTTGATTGCCATCAACACTCCCCTCCCCTGATTGAAAACAAGATTATACTCCCTTGGATCTGTAAATTAAATCTTGTCCACAGTTGACTGTTTCATTTACTTTCTCTTGCATCTGAAATCCTTCTGTGTTTCATAGAAGCCTGCTCTGTAAGTGTCCCTACTTCCAGTTTCATACAACACATATCCCTTCACACCAAAAATCTTTCATTAAATGCTCCAAAAATAGACTGTAGACTCTAACTTAGAATGAGTGACGATCCTCATAACTTGGAAATCTCAGGTGCCTACGTGGCAATCTTCCCGTCCTAAATAAAGAATATGACATTGATGTATGAAGTATTTGCAATTTTATTTTACCCTAGTTTTCTAAATTTATATGAGAGTTGTCCATTTGCTGAAGGCTTGTGCATGGAGAGAAATTAACAGTCTCACCTGTTTGGGGAAAGAAAAAATGGACGGCAAACTAGAATAGCAAGGAGGACAGTGACAATATCATAAGCGATCTCTTCCTTGGGATCATAGCACTGTTCCTGATCTGCCTCCCTCTACACTAGTGTTTATTCCACCTATACTTATAGTTTGGTAGGAAAAAAATAAACCACACTTTTCTTATTTTGGAACAACTGACTGTGAAGCTGAACTCCCTGTTACTGAAAGGCTCCAGGTTTCTGATAGGATGTAAACTAACTGGAAGATCAGAATCCAACCTCCTTGAAAAAGTGAAGGCCCAAGTAGTAACTTGCCCAACATTATGCTACCAGTTTTTGGTAGAATTAACTACCTTAATTTGTTAGAATTAAGGCTAACATCTGAAATCACTTAATTCTAAGGATGTCTTGTAGCTTCTAAGTGGTACCGGGTTTTTTCAAGGTCGTCCTCCCCCCCGCCCCCTCCGCTGAATCTTTTAGAAACAAAGATCTCTGAACTCAAAGTATTTGCAAATCATGTACCACCTTTGAGTTATTTTTCATTCTTGTCACACTATTTTGACTTGAGAGTCATACTTCTGGAATGAAAACTATGTGACTCATTTCATAAATTGAACCAATTATCTCATTTCTTTATAGTTGCCTCCCCAACTATATTTTAGGCTCCTTAAAGATAGAACACTTGCCTTCTATTTCTTAATTCTTAAATAGTACTCAACACTAGTGGCATTTGATGTGCATTAGTGTAATTAATTGTAATTAAAGGTTGATGATTAAGTATCAAATGATCTAAAGAAAAGTTCTCTGTGAGACCATTGTCAGTGCTGACCAAAAAGAACCTTTATAACTTGTAAAAACTATTTTATAATGCATATACAAATTTAAAGAGTACTTGATTAAAAGAAAGACTAATAGGAAATACATCAAAACTTGAATATATAGATGTATTACTTTATAACCCAAACTAAGCATTTTTAAGGATACTTAGAGAACCCCCACTAAATTTAATATTATGAGGTTTTGTAGATTAAAAAATCAGTTGTGTCAACCATTTGACTTGTACTTTTCATCAGTTTCTTTGTCTTTAAAATAACTAACATTCCTGCATCATTAGGCGAAGACAATGTTGTCAAACGAAACAGACTATTTTTAAAGACATGCTTTGGTTTGCGAAGACATAGCATGCCTAAAATATTAGAGACATGGACTGGTAAATATGTGCCACTCATCAGTTCTCAGCCTCTCACTCCAAGTCCTTGAGCACGTTTAAGAGACGGAGGAATAATATACTCCATAACTCTTTGTAGTTTTTAAAACTACATTTAGAATAGAAGAGAAAATTGCAGCTCTACGTAGTTTAGATAATAATGGGATTTACTGCCCCCAAAAGGTGTCACAGAATGAAAATACACATTCATGAATGGTTTAGAGAAATTATGAAAAGCAGCCTCCTAAAGGATGATTAAAGGACTCTTGGAAATTAGGGAGGAATATATATCATAATTTCTGTGTCATGTAGGGTATGTCTTAACAAACAGCACATTCTAGTGTATTGCCAAAGAGTGCTAGATTGGATGGACTGGAATTTGTGACTCTCCTTTGTGGAATTTCCGACTAAAATCTGAGAACAGATTTAGCTAAAAAAAAATCTAAGGCACCGCTTTTCTAATTATCTACATAATTGAATTTAGTCTGAGTGATGTAGTGTAATCAAGAAAAGAATGTAAGAAATAACATTTTAAACTTGTATGAAGCATTGTATTCCAAGGTCACTTGGCAGTGCTGAGATCTAGGTAGTCCTTCATTCTTTGCAGTCCACAGACTTATTTTTAGAGCAAGGGCATACTGTTTTGCTACGTCATAGCTAAATGTTGTTTTCAGAACGTAAGCTTTAAAAGTGTTACCCTGGTCAGAGAATGAAATCAGTAGTGCCTATTTTAGATCTGCTTGGAAGAATATAACTCAGTACAGTGTCTTGGTCTTGTTGATTAGAGGTTTTGCAAACTACCATCACACCTCAGCCCTGAAGGATGGTATGGTAAAATTTTATTATCCAATAACTGGGATTTTTAACTTAAATTTTTCTAGTCTTTTAAAGATTGAGTGTTGAAAGGAAAGTTGCCTTTTCATTTTAGGTAATATCAGACATGCTTTTTATTTTTATCTTAAGTTTTACAGGGATAATTTAGATTATTAGCGAGCAGAGTAGCTTCCATACCTCCTAAAACGTTTTCTAAAACTTTTTTTAAACTAAATTGCATTAAAAACTGTTGTGCTCTGATTTTTTGTTTAGAGGACTTAGTCACTTCGAGTGACTAAGAAATTGTGCAAGAAATTGATTTGGCTAAAGTGAAAATATCTGTAAAACTGAATTATAGGTGAATTAACTCCAGGGTTTTCTATACTTTTCAATTAGCCTTTAAACAAATATGTTTGTTGAGTGACTTTGATTTCCAGAAGTGAAGGTGCAGTAGGAGATGTTAGTTACAAGTGGAAGAATGATATTTGGCAATAAAGATTAGAAGATGAAGACCTGTTCCATCAGTCAGTCTTCCTTCTTACTTTCTGTCCACCTTAGAATGGGACAGCTAGTTTAGACTAGGCTGCAGAAGGATAGACCTGTTGAAGATGAATTAGTATTCCTCAGTACTCCCATAGCGCTGAAGTATAGAACTGGCACTGTTGCCCCAGGAGACCTACATTTTATTGTTTCTTGTTTTCTATATCATTAAACCAGTAGATTTGGTTACGGGTCCTTATTAGACTATACAGCAGTACTGGGGACGTGCAATCTTGTTCATAGGCTCTGAGCTTTGAATTAATGTTGGTTGTAATTTGGAATATGAAGTTAGTGATGGACTGTTTATTAAATGTCATAATAAGGATGAGTAAGCTCAAAGCATGAGCCTGGTTTTTCTCTTTGTAATTTGGTTCTATGAGTAATAGTATTGATCAGTTGAGAGAGATTTTTGCCAAGTGATACTATCCCGCTAAATAGTTTGTAGACACATCTCTAAGTAACTCAAACGTATCAGGAAGGTTGATTCATTTTACTTTTGGTTAATCTTTATTTTTCTTGTATTTCCCTTCCTAATTAGGATTTAACCGCCACCATGTCGAGCAAAAGGGCAAAGACCAAGACCACCAAGAAGCGCCCCCAGCGCGCAACATCCAATGTGTTCGCCATGTTTGACCAGTCACAGATTCAGGAGTTCAAAGAGGCCTTCAACATGATTGATCAGAACAGAGATGGTTTCATTGACAAGGAAGATTTGCATGATATGCTTGCCTCCTTGGGTAATGCTCAGTTTTAATATTAAAATATTAGATAGAATTTATATAATGCCTTTTATATTTATTTCTTAAGTCTTAAAGTTCTGTGAAGCTCCTCAAATTATGTTTTAGTTTACTAAGATTTGAAGTCTGGAGCAGTGTTTCCCAAAGTGTGGTTCTTGGACCATCTGCAGATTTCTGGCCAGATCTCAGGATTGGGCTCGAGGCCAGCCCTGTGTGTGTGTTGCAAACACTGATTTTGATTATGAGAGTAGTAGTAGTCTTCCTGATATCCCGATGGAATAGCATACAATCTCCGGACTCTTAATACAGGCCCTATTCATTGAGAAGACTTTTTTTTCCAAATAGTTTCGCTGTCATGAATACAAACAGCAAACTGTATAAATGATAATCTTTCTTGTCAAAATATTTGCTATGATGAGTGGTTGATGCATTTTGTGGTGTAGTTAAAATTATAATCCTCTTTTTTATTTAGGGAAAAATCCAACTGATGAGTATCTGGATGCCATGATGAATGAGGCTCCTGGGCCCATAAATTTTACCATGTTTCTCACGATGTTTGGTGAAAAGTTAAATGGGACAGATCCAGAAGATGTTATCAGAAATGCTTTTGCTTGTTTTGATGAAGAAGCAACTGGTAAGTCTGAGGTAACCTTTAATTAGCAAGGGATTAAATTTTTAGTTATACCATACCAGTTTTTTTTTTTCAACAGGCTTCTACGCCATATTACTCACTTCACTGCCTCTGCCCTTAAATATTTAATTTACAATTTAATAGGTGTATTTGAAACTTCATTAGAAAACTTATGTTACTCCTTTACTAGAATAATTCTGCAAGGGTTAGGCAAGCAGTAAATATGTGTTGAATGAATAACTTTTAGCAGAGCAGTCTTGGATAAAATGTAAATTGCTATAGGCCATGACACCAGTATAGTCCTGTGTTTATCAGGTACCTCTCAGCCCTGAGATTGTTTAAATCTGGTATCTACTTTCACTCTGGAATCAGACTCCCAGGTTTTGTATTCCTATTTTGTGTAATAGCCGTGTGATTTCAGGCAAGTTACTTCTCTAAGCCTCTCTTTTCTTATTTGTAAAATGAGCAATAATATTACCTATCTCATAGGGTTGTTGTAAGGATTAAATGAGGTAATTTATATAAAGTGCTTAACATACTGCCTGGCATAGAATTAACTCTCAAAAGAACACCAAAAGTTAACTACATAACTGCCTGATTCCTTGCAGAAGTGCATGTAATAAGAGAAAACATAAGGGGATAACTCACATGGCAAGTATTTTGAGAAGGAAGGCACACCTTTGGTTACGTATTACTTAGACTAGTTTAAATAGTCCAAGCATAGTCTGGTGTTGGAAGCATAGCCTCCCCACTCTGGCACTGAAGGCTCCCCACATGTGGCCTCATTTGGCCTACTCAGGTAACCCTTTACTCTCTCTCTTCTTAAGCTCCTTCCAAGCTCCTCTGTGCATTGGTGTCAGAACTTCCACCATTTCTGCCTCTGTGCCTTCCTTGTCATACCACCTCTCCTCCCTCCTCTTAAAACTCTTTGACAGTTATTTCTGAAAGGGCTGGGAGGAGGAGCAGACAGAGGAGACTTGCTTTTTTTCTCCTCAAGTCACTTCTGTGTTGATTGATTTTTTTACTGTGAGCAGGTGTTACTTTTTTGAGAGAAAGGAATAAAACCATTAAAGAGTGAAATGTCTTTACCATTCTTCAAACTCATTTTAATGGTCACGTTTTTTATAGAGCCCTACCTGTGTTTTCCTACCATTTTCTCCTGGCCCCCAGGAGAACTTAAAGCCTCTCCCTTCTTTCCACCTCCAGAGTATTTAATTTATCTCTGTCCTGGGATATACTCTATCTCACCTTCTATTTTAGTTGTATATTTATTCCCAGTCATCACAGTCTCTCCTCACTCTCAGGGTCATGGCTGTGTGTCTTCCAACAACATTATATTCCCATCTTTGTAACCCCCTCTAGCACCTTCCACAGTCCCTTGCACATAGCCAATGATTAGTTTATGTGATAGTTGAATGGCTTGGCTGGCAATGAGGACGTATTTCTACGAGCGAAAAGTCTAAGATTTGAGGGACTTTTTTTTTAATCTAAGATTAGCAGAAAACCCCCAATATATCTAGAGTTTATTTTGTGAACTGACCATATCTCTTTAAATTCATTTTATAGGAAATAGATTATCAATCTTTTAGTTTAATTTCACATATAAAGAAGTTGTCAGATTATTCTTTTTTTACTTTATGAATTTCAAAATCTATGCTTGAATGGATCATTTATCACCTTTGGTTTAGTACATTAGTGGCTCTTAATCATAATTGCACATTCAAATTACTCGAGGAGCCTTTAAAAATATCAATACCAGATAATAAGTCAAGGGTGGGATCTGGGCTTCTTTATTTTGTTTTATTTTAAGCTCCCTGGGTGATTCCAGTGTGCAGTCGTGTTTTATAAGAAACCCTAGTATCACAAATCGAGAGTAGAAAGCACACCTTTGGGCTCACCACTTCACAAGCCCAGTGTCTGTGACATAGCTAATGCTCAAATATTTACTCTGTTTTTGCACACCCTGGCCTGGCCGTATTTGTTATTAAATCTGAATTAGATTTTATGTATCATTTTACATATAAAAAAATCAAAGTCAGAGGTAAAGTGAAATGCCTGAAATAACATAGCTTGTTAAAACTGGACCTCAAGATTCCAGTATTCTGTCCACTGAAGCACTTTATTGATGTTTATGATGGGGTATTGATTTTAGTGTTTTTTGCTTGTGGAATAAGTGGCCATTCATGCTACCTTAAGGAATCGTATGAGACAGATTCCTTACTCACACTTTACTGCTTTTGTTTAGGCTTGGGCTTAGCCCTTCTTATCCAGAGATCAGGAGGTGGATGTGGAGGGAGATGACAGCACAGCAGGTTAATGCCACTAAGCAGCTGGGCATTTTCTAGGCAACTGTCTGCTGAGGGTGGCTTAAGCATGTGGAAATCCCATATTTCCTACGTTTGCATGTTTATAGTTCTTAACATATAGGGCATGTTTAGTCAAGTGTAGATGTTCCTTGTAATTAATCCTCCGAGTAGTGTATATTTCTGATCCCCAGTTCTTTATTCTTTAGGCACCATTCAGGAGGATTACCTGAGAGAGCTGCTGACAACAATGGGAGATCGGTTTACTGACGAGGAAGTGGATGAGCTGTACAGAGAAGCGCCTATTGACAAGAAGGGAAATTTCAATTACATTGAGTTCACGCGCATCCTTAAACATGGAGCAAAAGACAAAGATGACTGAAAGAACTTCAAATTCCAGCCAAACGTTACTTGTTGCCACTTTGGGTATTTCTGAGACTTTCTCTTATAGCCTATTGCATGCCCTTAGCTTTACAGCTTTTGCCTTTCTTGTTGTATTTATTCTCAGCCATTTTGGGCACGTGCATCTCTATAATCAGACTGGAAATGGGACTTTTTGTCATTTTCAGAATAGAAAATAGGGTAATTTAACTTACCAGCCCCCCCGCCAAAATAACTGCAGTCTGCACAGAGTCAATATATTTTTTCAGAGAAAGTTATTCACTCAATTTTTTCTGAACCATAATTAAACTTTATGATAAAAATTTGCTTGTTTAAAATTTCTTATTTACCAGAAATGGCTTAGTTTTAGTTGCGTCTTCCAAAGAAAGGCAGATGAGGCAAATCATAGAAAATAAGGTTTTTAGACCTCTGCCTTACTCCTTCCAGTTTTCCTAACATTCCCATCTCCTCTAGTCATCCCCCCCAAAGAAAGCCAATTTTAATTACCTTGATCGGGTTTCCTGCACTTTGTCTTCCAATTTTAAAAAGAATTTCTTGTAGGATTTGCATATATGTATAATAGCTCTGGTAGCTTTAAGTTTAACATACCTGCTAACATCCCTCCTTATTTATTTTCAGCTTTTGTACTTCATTTAAAATTACACACCAGGCCGTGAGCATAATTTTAATTTGTCCTAACTTTTAAAACTATTTCAGCCTCAAAGGTTCTGAGGAATGCTTCTACCAAAGAGACAGCTGTTTTTGTATTGTATTTCAAAGTGTTGGAACTACAGTACAGTATTTTTTATCGTATATAGTTTCTCTTTAACCCAACAATCCCTGTTGAAATACTGTGTTTGTTTATACAGAGATTCACCCTGAGTCCATGTTTGAGTTTTGGACATTCCTGACCTGCCCACAATCAAAACAGCTGAAGCTACATGCCTGGGAAAGTGAGATCATTATTTCAATCCTAAAAATAACTTCTGCTATTCGCAGAAACGCAGGACTGTTTCAGAGTTGATGAAGTGGTAGACAGTTACTCACTTTGGGCTTCAAAAATCTGACTTTCCAAGATTCATGAGTTTAAGAAAGATCTTGAAACATTGGGGAAAATGTTGAAAGAGTTGACATTTAGCCTATGAAGATAATTGATAATTACTTTAAGTTTTATCCTGCTATTAAACAAGACTGTCCTTGGACAGAAACCATTACCTCATTCAGTAAACAATTACTGATTGCCTTCAGTGCAGCAGACCTTTACGCTCAACAGAATAGTGAGCTCCATCCTTTAAGCTGGTGAGGCCAGCTTTATACAACAGGAGTAGGACTAGTAACAAGTCTGTTCTTGCCCCCTGCAAGATTAGAATCCTAGCGCCTTGCTTAACTCTGCCCTTTATATATGTTCCTGAATTCCATTCAGTGGTTTAAGCAAAGTACTTTGTTCAGGCTATAGCCATGATGTTAAAGTCTTGTTTGTTGAATTGCATTTCCATTTCAACTGAAAAATAATCACTTCTGCTTTGTTAATCAAATTTCCAGTGAAGAACAAACAACATTGTTTCCACTCAGAGAAAAAGTGGTCTCATTTACTAAAATTATCCCTTGTAGTATCCCCCATTTCACAAGACTGCTCAAAGAACCAGCCTCTATTAGGGACAGTGAATGGTCTCCCTTGGATGAAATGTCTCCTAAGTTAGTAATAGTCTCTACGTAGTAAGTAGGCTTTGCTTAAGCTAGATGATTGCCAATAAAAAGCTAAGTCACCTACTCCAACATTGGATTTGACTGAAAAACCAATCTCTATAATGAAAGTCATATTTGAAACAAACCATTTCAAAAGTTCTGATGAAACCAACCTAATGGGGGCATCATCCTTATCCACCTGCTTATGATTATATTGGCATTTGGATTCCAGGGCCCAAATTTTATTTGATCAAGGACCCTCTGACTCAATGACAGCGGTAATTGATGGGTGCTACTGGCAAAAAAGAGAGGAAGCCAGACTATATGAGACAAATAAAAGCAAATTCTGAAAAGGAAAGGCAACCATTTTCTACACGGTATGAGGAGAAAGGACAGCAAGCAAGAGGTGTAACACCTAGACTTAGAGATGTACAGGCAATTTGTAAGAAGGATCAGATAGGAGACGATGAAAGGACTTGGAGAGGTGGATAGACACAAAAATAGTATTATGGGAACCAAGTGAAGAATTCCAAGAGAGAGGAGGTTAGACACTAGTGTTAAACCACAAGAAAATCAAGTATAGGAAAATTTAAATGAGACCACTAGTTTGGCAAGTCATTGGCCACCTCTACTAGAGCAGTTAAGAGTTTTGAGTGCAGAATCCATAGTACAACATGAGAGAGTGAACAATGCCTAGGTTTGGGGGTCAGGCCGACTTGATTTTAATCCCGTCTTTTTTACGTCATGGCTTTATAACCTTAAGTAAGTTGTTAACCTCCCTTGACATCTATTCATTTTTAAAATGGAATACTAACATAATCTATTAATACATAAAGCAGCATTTTTGTGATTGAGAGCAGTGTGGGTTTAGAGCCAGACTTGGTTGAGTGAATTCCACCTGTTATTTGGCTACCTTTACATGTTTGGGCAGGTCGCTCTTAAGTGTCATTTTCCTCATCTGTAAAACAGGCACAATACCCTCCAAGTTTGTTGTGAAAATTAGAAACACTGAAGCTCAATGGTCTGACACAGTAGGTACTCAGATAGTAGTTACTCTCGTTCTATTTACCAGCTGGGGGGTCTGAAGTTTGGCAGTAAGAGAGAAGCTTGAAGGGAAGGCAGGATAAAAGGGCGTGTCCTTAGAATAGAGATTCAAGCCTGTTTGTAGACAGAAAGAAGACAAACTAGAATAAAACAAGTAGTGAAACAAAATGAATTACACAGGAGATAGAAAGGGATAGAACCTAGATCACATGTTTTAGGATTATCCTTAGAAAAAGAAAAATGGATATTTCTCCCTCTGCAAGAAGGGAAGGTGAAGTGATATGAGTTTAATGATAGTTGGAGATTAAGTAAAAGGTTAGGAGAAAGGTCCATAGTTGTTTGATAGTAGATTATCTCAAATTAGAATTTTATTATATTAAATGGTTGTTATGAGGATTTAATGAGAATATATATTAAAATGCATGTCAGTTTGCATGGTACCTGGTATATGCTCAAATAGTTAATTTAGATTTCCTGAGTAGGTCTGATATACTAGACTTGTTTGTGTCTTTTTTAGGTCTTCCTTAAGTGTGCAATTTCCCTGAAACCTGGTTTTCATCTTTGCTGTCCTTAAAGACATTGCTGGAGCAAATCCCATGTGGGAGAAATGCCCAGTTTTCCCAGTGGTGCTTAGCCCATTTCCACTTCCTCTTGAACTTCCAATCCTTTTATCCTAGATTTCTGTGTGCCTGCTCGAATAGCAGGTGTCACGACTTCTTTTCCATATTTATCCACATACATTTGATAGTTGTAGTGAATATACAATTTACTTTGTAGTTTAATATGTCTGAAATTGTTTTTCATGTTTTGCGTAGCCACTATTTTTTTTGTTTTGTTTTGAGTATATTACCTTTTTTTAACCATTCTTTTTAATGACAATTGTCTTTGACATGGAATGTGCCATAATTAACCATTTCCCAAGTGATGGATATTTAGATATTCATCTTTTCATTAATATGTTTTTCTTGAATCTAGAGAGAACGGTATACCTTAGAATTATTTTTTTTGGAACAGTGCTATCCAGTAGGACATTTTCTGATGATAGAAATGCTCTCTGTACTGTCCAGTAAGAACACTAGCTGTATATGGCTATTGAGCACTTAGAAATTTGTCTAATATAACTGAGGAACTGAATTTTAAATTTAACTTAAATTTAAATCACCACATGTGGTTAGTGACCAGTGGAAAGCACAGTTCCAGGAACTTAAATATGGACATCAAAGTCAAAGTACAGTCAGGGTATCTCACCTATGATCTTAATTAAGGTAGCCAGGGTGAGGGCTTATGGAATAATAGAACATACTTGGAAGAGCACTGTGACAAAGACAAAGAGCTAAGAAGCCAAAATCATCTGATGAGTAGAAAAATTATTCAAACTATTGGACCAAAGGGCCGACTGCCGCTAAAGGAAAGAGTAAATATTTTAGAACCAGGTGTGACTTCTCAGCAGTTGCTTTTCAAGCTTTATTGAGAAAATACATTCAGTCATGAACTGGACCGTGGACAGTGCTACTCGGATGAGGACTACAGCTTCAGGATCACCTGGGTGCTTATTAGAAATGCAAATTCTTGCCCCATCTTCAACCTACTAAATCTGCATATCTGGAGTTGGGGCTCAAGAATCTTTTACCAAGCCCTCCAGGTTTTTCTTATGTGCTACTATTTAAGAGCTACCGCTATAGAGTGCTGAACATATGGTTCATACCACCTAGGAATTTCTGATCAAAGATTCTAGAATATAAGAGACTGAATTATTCATTCATTTCCCCAGCATCGGGCACTCGGTCAGGCAATCAAGGGCTCAATGAAGGTTTGCTTTAAGTTGACTGTATTCCATTATCCAGAAATAGTGCTATTCATCTAGATTATTCCAAGGTGAGGAAACTGAAGGTTACAGCCACACAGTATCTAGAACAAAACTTGAATAATGTAGCTTCGTGGTTTCCTTTGTTTTGACCAAGAGCTTTATATAATGTGTGTGCGCGCTTGTATGTGTGTGTGCTTACATAATTTTGTCATCTCTTTGATGACCCAAAGGAAAACAAATAATTTGAATAAAACTTTCTTGTGGTTGAAAGGAAAGTGAAACAATCATAGGCCGGCCGGGGCCTGGGAACGCCTTAAACCTTAGGGTAAGAAAGGAGGAGCAGGAGTAAATACAATTCGGCTGGAGTGCAACTTACAAAAGAAAAGGTTTTCCAGCATTCAGGAGTCCGCCCTGCCGCCACCCACTTTCCCCAATATTATGTGGGACGTACCCTAAAAAATGACTTGTTTTGCCTGAAGTTCAAATTTAACAAGGCGAGCTGTATTTTCGCTTGTTACTGGGTAACTAGCAGCCTCGGGTGGGCGGCTTCCGGCCCCCGGGCACCCCGAAACCTTGAGGGATCACGCCGCGCCGCGCCCCGCCCCGCTCGGGTCGAATTCCAGGCCCAGCCCCGCGCCCGGCGGCCCGGGAATGCGGAAGGGCCGCGGGAATTTGCCGCGGAAGGGGGAGGAGGGCGGACCGCGGGGCCACGGCTGCCCCGCAGTGGGGGACGCCGCGCCAGATCCGACAGTCGGAGGAAGACAGCTAGCCCCCGGGCTGCGCTCGGCGGCCCGGCCCCTCGGCGCCCACAGCCGGTCTGCTCCAGCCTGAGCGAGAGCCCCGGCCGCGACCCCTCGTCCCGACTTGGCTCCCGCCGCGTCTTCCGGTGCGCCTTCCGGTCCGCCTCTCGAGGCAGGAAGTGCCGGGCTCTGCTGCTGTCCCTCCGCAGCCCAGTGCTCGTAGCCGTCGCCGATCGCCTCCCGCAGCGTCGGCCGAGTTGTGGTGTCTGGCGGCGGTGAGTGGCCCTCGCCCCCGCGCGCGACACCCCTTGAGGCGCTCCTGTTCTGCCCCGGGCCCCCAGCCTCGCGGCCGCGGCAGGGACAGTCGGGGGCTGCGGGACCTGTCTGGTTGAGCGAGGAGGGTCAGCGAGGAAGCCCTGTCCGCGGCCGGGAAGCTCCAGGGCGGCCGAAGCCTGGCTGGGGAGACGCCTCGCTGAAAGAGGTGGCCGGGGCTCCGGCAGTGCATTGGCCAGCTCTGCGCCATCGGGGTGGCTCCGTACACCTGGTGCCGTGGACCTCCCGGCTGCCAGCCCCTGCCCTCGCGGGCCCGGTCTTGGGTTAGGGTGTTGAGACCTGCTCTGTGCCGTGCACAGGGCTAGGTGCTTTGGGCAGTACAGGAGTCCACTGGTGCGTGGTTCTTGTCTTAGATGCAGTGTCCAAGGAAACTTAGAGAACCGTCATGGGAGTCCATGGGTACTGTAGGCTAAACTGTAACGATTTCCATAGGAGTTATGTGTTTCGCTGTATTTTGCGTCTTGTAAAGATTTCGTTCATTCGTGTTGAATGGAGAAAAAGACAAATGACAGAAATCAAGAAAGGTTTCCTGAAAAAAGAATCGTGACCTCACTAGAGGCCTTGGATTCAGCCTGCGAGGGAGAACTCAGTATTTCTGGCTGATCTGTGGTAGGCGGTAACAAGACCAAAAGCTCTAAAGGTGGGAATTGTGTCGTGTGAAAAGGAGACAGCGGGAAGACCAGCCTGAATGGAGCTATAATGAATAATAATTGGAAATCAGGGTAGGTAGGCAGGTAAGTGAGGCCTTTTTATGGATGTCTTGAAAACTTGACAGAAATGAAAGATTACGTAAGAGGCATTAGGGAGTCATTTTGGATTCTTCACTAAGGGAGTAATATGAAGAAAGGGGTGTTCAGAGGATTAGTTTGGCAGCCTTTGTTTAACATGGAATTACGTTGGTCTTTTGGTAAGAAAAGAATCATAGCATTTTAGAGTTCAAAAGAAGCTTATAGATTCTCTTTCATTTTACAGTTGAGGAAACCGAAACCTAGAGAGGTGAGATAATTTGCCCAAGATCACTTGAGGGGTGCACGCGGTGCTACCCATTTTCTCTGTAAGCGTTAAGTGGGCCCTTCTGGACCTCAGAACTAAGCACACAGCTTTTTGTTTGTTCAGGCTCTGTTGAGTGAAACAGCTTCTATGATGGTTGACTTAATACTCATTTATGCTTTTTTTTTTTAAAAGATTGGCACCTGAGCTAACAACTGTTGCCAATCTTTTTTTTTTTCCCCTGCTTTTTTCCTCCCCAAATCCCCCAGTATACGGTTGTATATTTTAGTTGTGGGTCCTTCTAGTTGTGGCATGTGGGATGCCGCCTCAACGTGGCCTGATGAGCGGTGCCGTGTCCGCGCCCAGGATCCGAACCAGCGAAACTCGGGGCCGCCGAATCGGAGCGTGCGAACTTAACCACTTGGCCACGGGGCCAGCCCCCTTATTTATGCTTTTATGAGACTGAGTTTGGACAAAATGAACTGCAGCTTCTGAAGGACAGATCCCCATGGGAGGGTTCCTCGGGTTAGGAAAGTTAAGAGGACTTAGAGCCCCTAAATGAGGCTGGTTATCCCTCAAAGATTCAAAGACACCATATATCTAGGCATGATTTTCATTGCCAGCAATTTTGGGATCTTCCTTCCTCATTCCACATTTTAGCTATTCAGGGGCATTGCTTATTACTCCCAACTAGCTATCCACATTTTCGGGGTAGAGAATTTCCACTGCCTATATGAAGGATATTAGGGACTAGTGGTATAAGCTTTGCAGCTAGACTTCCTGAGTAGAGATCCTGGTTCTAAGCTCTACCATTTTCTAGCTGTGTGGCTGCGGGCAAATTGTTTATTCTCTTTGCCGTAATTTTCTCATCTGAGAAAGGGAGATGATAACAGTACCTATATCATAAGTTGTGTTAAATATGTTAAATATATGAAGTGCTTAAACCAGTGCCTAGCGCATATTTAACACTCAGTTATTGGCTGTTATTAGTACTCTTTCTTCCACGGAACAAGGGGTGGCTGTCATTTTGTTAAGGATCTCTTAAGGAAGAGTCCAGTGGAGTTGATGCTAAACCATGGGTAGAGTATAAAGAAAAGCCTTATTTTGGGAGTCAGATCTAGGACCTACCTTGTAATGAACATGTGTATATGTAATTGTGTTTGTGATAGGAAGGAAGCATATGTATGTATTCACTTAACTTGTATTTATTGAGCACCTGCTGTGTGTAAAGCACTCTACTAGACCCTGCAATCCAAGGTAGAAAGGCTAAATGCCATAAAAATGTATATGTAAATGGCATGGCAATGGAATGAATACTACTTGGCAGTAAAAAAGAATGAAAAACTCAACAAGATGGATGAATCTCAAAAACATTATATTGAGTGAAAGAAGTCAGGCACATAGAGTGTACACTGTATAATTCCATTTGTAAGAAGTTCAAAGACAAAACTAATCTATGATGTTAGAAATCTAAGCAGTGGTTGCCTATGGGAAAGGATGATTGACTTGTAGGGAACTTTCTGGAGTGATGTTAACATTCATAACTTGATTGAGTTGGTGGTTACATGGGTGTACACATATACAAATACTCGTTTTTAAGATCTGTACGTTTCACCATATATAAATTTCACTGCAGTAAGGGAAAATGATATAGGAGTTCAAAGGATGGAAAGTTTACTGCCAACTGGGATCATCAAACCCACAATGAAGAAATGACAGCGTTATAGTCTATGTGGTACATGTTAAAATACATATAATCAGGGAAAGTTAAACTGGTGGTGAGAAAAGCTGTAAAAATTGAGTTGGCTCTGTAAAAGAAATAATAGATATAATTTATGGAACTGATTATATATTTGCCTAAATATGCAACATTAAAACAATGATATGTCATTAAGTATATGAGGTTAATTTTGTGGAGTATTTTAACTTGATTATATACTAAGTTCTCTTTATGATTGTTGTTTTCAGACTGTTGCTCATGTATCCAGTCATTTGATCCTCCCAATTAGCACAAACATTAGTCTTGACTGTGGTAATGACCATGGGAATCCATGAGAAATATCTAGATTCCTATAAACCTTGGTGAAGATGAGAATTGAATCAGAAATGACCTTGGGTTTTAGCTCAAGAACTGCGCTCTGCTATTTTGTGTTCCTCACTCTCAGGCCTCACCTTGTGCCTCTACGCACAAATCAGCCTTGCTGAAGGAGACCTAAGCATCCTGCCTCTGACATCTCTACTACCATTCTACTGTAGCTTGGCTAAAACTTGAACTCTTTATCATCCCTTTGCTCACAAAACCAGCTCTTCCTCCCTCCCCACTTACCTCACTTTTGAGTGGTAACATTATGCTGCTAGTTTTTCAGCCATTACTTAAGAAAAGCACAGTCATTCAAGGACAGAGCTTTGAAGGAAACTCTTAATTAGGAAGCCGAAAGAACTAGCAAATCAGCATAGGAATCAGCCAGAAGAATAGGATAGTGGTGATGGGAATATTGAGGAACGGGTGAGTGCTGCAGTTTAAAAAGGAACCCTCAGATCTTGGAGAGAGACTAAACAGAAGGAATTAAAATTTTCTAACCAGGAATAGAAAATTCCCTATCCACTGCAAATTTGACTGTGGCCCCTTCAAGCTTTTTAAAATTCTGTGGCTATAATTCTGAAATAAATGTATTACCCTATTTTAATATTAAAGAGGCCAAGGAAACACAGTGGCTTTATTAGTTTTCTCTTGCTATATAACAATTATCCCCCAAACTTAGCACCTTAAAATAAAAACGGTGGACAGTTTCTGAGGGTCAGGAGTTCCAGGATAGCTTAGCTGGGTGGTTCTGGCTGAGGTCTCATGAGTTTGCAGTCAAGAGTTGGCCAGGTTTGCAATCATTTGAAGGAAGATCAACCTCCAAGATGGCTGACCCACACGGCTAGCAAGTTGGTGCTAGCTTTTGGCAAGAAGCCTCACTTACCTGCCACATGGACTTCTCCATAGGGCTGTGTAGGTAGTGCCCTCATGACCTGGTGCTGGCTTCCCCCAGATTGAGTGATCTGAGAGAGAGCAAGGCAGAAGCTGCAGTTTCTATTATGACAAAGTCACACACCATCATTGTTGCAATATCCTATTCGTTATGAAGAGTAGAAAATTATGCCACCCCGAAATACGCCACTTTGGCATAAAGATTATTTTGAGCTGAAGACAATTGAGAAGAAGCAGACTCGAGCAAAGCTCTCTGCCTCCCCCTATTTGCCTAAAAGTAGGACATAAATTTATAAAGGTGTCCTTCCTCTCATCTCTACCAAGAAGGACAAAGGTTGCTCTCTGGAAACAACTTTAGACTCTTAGCAATGGAGAAGGTGCTGGCTTAAATCTACATAACAAGCCTTACCCTTGTTTACTGTGTCTTTCCTGGTAACCTTCCGTAACTAGCCTCGCCCCTTTACACACACCTGTCTTCTTTTGGCTTCAGGTGAAGATGATATTTAAGCTGGAGTTCTAAGCTACCTCTGAGAGTGGGCTTTTCCCTGGGTATCTCCCAGGTGTACATGAGGTATACATGTTAATAAACTTCGGTTCGTTTTTCTCTTGTTAATCTGTCTGTTTTACAAAGATATCAGCGAAGAACTCAGAAGGGTGGAAGGAAAATTATTTGACCTCCCCTGTGGTTTCACAGGTCAACCCTTTTCACTGTTGCAAGGACTGCACAAGGGCATGAGAAGTGTTGAAGGCCGTCTTGGAGCCTGGCTACCACCATAGCTAGGGAACAAGCTCAGATGCTCTCGGGGGCCAGGCAGTTACATAAACGAACGCCAGCTGTGACAGGAAGATGCTGGGAGTAGGGGGATTGCTCCCTGAGTATTCATCATCTACAGGAATTTGGGAATGCTGGTCAAGTAATTCCTTATCATAACAGTTTTTCAAGATGTTTGAAATTTGTTTTTATTAAAATAAAATATTCAGTTTTTTTAAATGTTGGCAAACGAATTCACTTATTTAAAGAAGCATTTAAAAGGTCATCCCTGGGGGGACTAGACAAACCTCCCTGCAGGTGCATTTCATTTGGTGGCTGCAAGTTTGTGACTTCTGATCTACCTAACTCTTTTATTTTATAGATGAGGAACATGAGGCCCAGGAAAACTAAAATGACCAAAGGTTGTACAGCTTGTAAATGACAGACCTGAAATTAGAATACAGGTCTCCAGCATCTCCATCAAACTATAATGACCAGATTTTAAAAACTAAAGTGAACTAAATGCATAAACAGCCAATGCCTTCTCTTTTTTTTGAGGAAGATTAGCCCTGAGCTGACTGCTGCCAATCCTCCTCTTTTCGCTGAGGAAGACTGGCCCTGAGCTAACATCCATGCTCGTCTTCCTCTACATTATATGTGGGACGCCTACCACAGCATGGCATGCCCAGCAGTGCCATGTCCGCATCCGGGATCTGAACCCGAGAACCCCAGGCTACCAAAGCGGAACGTGCGCACTTAACCGCTACGCCACCGGGCTGGCCCCCAGCCAATGTCTTCTAAGTGGTTCTCAGTCTTTACTGTACATTGGAATCACCTGGTATATTTTTAAATACAGGTTCCTGGGCCCCACCCATAGACATTCAGTTCAGTTAGACTGGACTAGGATCTAGGCCATCAGTTTTTTTAAACTTCCAAGGTGGTTCTAATGTGCAGCCAAGACTGAAACTGGAAGGTTAACTGTTGTGAGAGCCATATTTACTTGCTGTATGGTGACAGCAGTTGCCTGACTTAAGATACTTAAAGGGGGGCTGGTCCTGTGGCATAGTGGTTAAGTTCACACACTCTGCCTCCATGGCCAGGGGTTCGCGGGTTCGGATCCTGGGCGCAGACCTACACACAACTCATCAAGCTATGCTCTGGTGGTATCCCATGTAGAGGAACTAGAAGGACCTATAACTAGGATATACAGCAACGTACTGGGGCCTTGGAGAGAAAGAAAAAAGAAAAGAGGAAGATTGGCAACAGGTGTTAGCTCAGGGCCAAGCTTCCTCAACAGAAAAACAGAAAAAGATACTTAGAGGAAGAAACGTCAAAGGAATGTTGAGGAAGTCACAGGTAGCTGACAGAATATGCTCCATGAGCATCTTTCCCAGGCTTCCAATGAAGCCATATAGGCTAGATGAAGTTCACAAGCAATTTCTGCTTATTAATGATTATGGTGCCCATGCTTTGATTTGCCTATCAGTATTACAGGTGATTTTGCAAACAGATTATTATCTAAATATGTTGATACCACAACCACCTATAATACCAGTAATCCTACATCCATGCCCTTCTTGTAACCTCTGTGAACACTGCAATAACCTTAGTTCACTCTGTATTAGAAATTTACAAAAATAATAAAGTAAAAATTTTGAAGAAGAATGAAGTTTTTAACTGCTGTTGAGGGTTATTCATTACATTATGTGCTATGTTCTGTATGGATATCTTCTTTATCTATAGTTTAAAGGTAGAGTTTGGTGGTGGTTTTTCCTTTAACATTTATAGGTTAAACATTAATTTGACAGTCAGAAGTAAAGGTTTCGAGCCTTTACCTCTCATGTCAAACCAAGACCATGACTAATAGGAAATATCACCACTTGATTAAACCCAAAGCAGGGCTGCTACATTGCACAGTTCCAGGGAGTGCCATTCTTATTTTATTCTCTTCTCATGTCACTATGCAGTTCTCTTCTGTACATTGGCTTCCCCAGCGTAGTTGGAATTTATGTGAAAACTCAGTTGGTCTAGGATTTCAATTTAGAGGAAAGTACTGCTCAGAAATCAGTGTTGGATTCCATTGGTAGCATTGAAAGTTTTAAAAAAGTTCTGTGGTAAACTCAAAATAGAAGAACATTTAGTATAAAGTAGAAAATATATAGATAGAAATAACCTTTAACAAATGGAATTTGAATCCTGGCTCTGCCACTTGGGCAAGTTATTTAATATCTTTGATCTTTAGTTTCTCCGTTTGTAAAGCAGGCCTGTTAAATTTAATGCACATAATGTGGCTAGCGCATGAATCACTCAGTAAATGGTAGTAGCCATAAGTTGAGTAGACCTTTAATTCTCTCTCTGGGCCTAGGCATTTGGGGCTGGAAAAATAGCCAGGACGAAGTACACAAGGTAAGGAAGTGCATGATGCCTTGGGCACATAAGCACTGTGGTGTTGCTGAAGGAAAAGTCCGAAGCAGGGAAGGGCTAGAGAAGACTCTTGAAAGGTCATTCCAGAGTAGGAAAGGAGAACTTTGTGTGCCATGCTAAGAACCTGTACTGTGTCCTATAGGCAGTGGAGAACCAAAGAAGGTTTTTAAGAAGGGAATAAGGTCATATTCATGTTTCAGACACCTCTGGCTGGAATGTAAAGGGTAGTTTAGAGGGGACCAAGAAGCAAGGAGATTGCTTAGTTGGCCATAGAAATAGTCTACACAGAGATAATGAGGACCCAGCTTAGGGTGGTGGCAGAGGGATGAGGAAGATGAGCAATCTGAGAAATATTGAAAAGGCAGGCTTGATTCCTCAGGGAGAGGGATGAGTCGGGGATGAGTCCTAGGTTTCTGGCTTGGTGAGTGGGTAAATGATGGTGCTGTTAACTGAGAAAAAACAGAAAGATGAGAAAGTTTAGGAGGGGGAAGATAATGAATTCAGTTTTCAACACATTGATTATGAGTGTCTGTGCGATATCCAGATGGGTGCCTTTCACGGGATATTTGAATCTGCAGTTCAAGGGAAAGGTCAGGCGTGGAGATACAGACTTGGGAGTCGTAGGTGTTGTCAGAACAGTGAGAGTGGATGAGATCAGCCAAAGAAAGCAAAGAGTAGAAAGAAACTTAATAAGCCATGGACTGCAGGAATACTGGGAAACATGAATATTTAAGTGAGTGGAGGAGATAAAAGCCTGACAAGAAAATGGAGGAGGACCAGTCATAGAAATAAGAGAACTGAGAGAGAGTAATTGGTGTCACCAAGTCGTATACGGTATTTTATATAAACCAGTCTTTCCTAAAGAAACCTTTAGGAGTCTCCTTCATTAGAGTGTAAGGTCTTCAAGGTGGGGAGCTGTGTGTGCTCTTTCTGTTTGGGACTGTTATTTTTACTGTTCACCAAGTCCTATAGTTGTGGAGGCTCTGAAGAAAAGAGGGATAAGATGATGTCAGATATAGCAGAGTGTGCCAAGGAGATTTAGACTGCATTTGGCAATTTGAAAGCAGTTGCAGTAGAGAAAAGAAAGCCAGATTGTGGTGGGTTGAAAGTGAGTGGGAAGTGAGAAAGTGGAGAAAGCCAAGATATTTGTCTCAGAAGGTAAGGAGAAAGAGGATGGTAGTTTCTTTTGGAGCCAGAGTTCTCTTCAGATTGATTACTCTGATACAACTTTGCCTTACATTTCAGCTGGTATTTTATTATCAGCTGATAGTTTATTTCATGTGTGTATGTGTGTAGTTTTTATAGGTACCATATACATATGCATTGTTTTTAAATGAAGTACAGAGGGAAAAAATTAACTTTTTTTCAAAAGAAATTATGGTTTTATTACATTGAGCCTGTATCTGCTCTGTAACATATTTTGATTAGAGCCAGTTAGTGAATTGCAGTTAATTATCGTCCACCAGCCTTCCTCCCCTGTTCCCTTCACTTGCGAGGTCAGACTTGTCTCACCATCTAATTGCTTTTCTAGCCTTTCTGGGCTCTCTCCCCATTCTCTCTTACAGGCATTTCCGCTAATAAAAATCCTTGCATGTTTAAACCCATCTTGGTATCAGCTTCTTGGAGAACTCCAACTAAGCTCCAAAAATGTTTAAATATGATATACTTTTGGGTTAGCCATAGGGTTAGCATCATACAATTGACTGATCATTTTTTTAAAAATAAAGATTTACTCTTTGGGAGGTTTTTCTAAATGATTGTGTTAAAACATAATTTGCTGATACTGAGAGTTAGAACTAATTCTTGCCTTCATATTTACTGTCTTTTATACCTATTGTATCTTGAAGAAATGAACTCATAGAATTTTTAGCATGAGAAAGAATTTTAATCCAACAGTTTTGGAATGTGAAAAAGAATTAAAGCATAGTCAAGTGCCTTGCTAGTGGACTACATTCTGTCTCTGATTTAACCTTCAACATAACTAAGGTCAAATAACAAGCTAGCTTACAGGAAGGAGAAGAAAATTCACAGTTTTTCAGGACAAGTATCTGGGGATGGGAACGAGTTGGAATGTTAGAGTAAGGGCTCTATGGTTGGTGTGCTGCAAAACTATATCACTAAGCCGAACTTTAAAACACCCAATGGGGTATTTTTTAGGTTGAAGAAAGGGAAGTCAGCAATGTAAATTAAAAGTGTAAGACTGGAAGTCCTAGAGACTAGGTCCAGAATTCCCTTGTTCAACTACTGCCCCAGCTGGTCATCTGCTTTCACGCTATAGGACTGCAGAGTTAGAGAACAGTCCCCAAGACCACCCGCATTTCTGACATCACTTGCAAATTTAGGTTCCAAGATGACCCACAGGTTCAATAATTTGCTAGGACTCACAGAACTCACTGAAAGCCGTTATGCCCATGGTTATGGTTTATTAGAGTAAAAGGATTCAAATTAAAATCAGCCAAGGGAAGAGATGCATGGTGCAGAGTCCAGGAGGATTCCACCTGCATAACTTCCAGTTGTCCTCTCCCATGGACAATATTGACTCCTCCTGGTTACAAGGTGTGACAGTATGCATGGAGTATTGCCAACTAGGGAAGCTCACTTGATCCTTGATATCCATAGTTTTTATTGGGGCTCTGTCACGTAGATACTGTCCACTGCTCCCTGGCTGACCTCAGTCTCCAGCCCCTCTAGAGGTCAAGCTGATAACACATGACCCAAAGCGCCCATGACAAATCACATCGTTAGACTATCTGGTGTGACCCAAGACTCCATATATCAGGCAGAACATTCCAAGGATTTACACATTACCTCCTAGGAGCAGAGGACAAAGGCCAGACCTCTCTTTGGACAAGGTTAAATTCTTTACTACACAGGAGCTGTTGATTTTTTTTTTTTTAACCAAGGTAGTACCTATCTCATAGGGCCAATGAAGATTGAATAAGACACTGGATCAAAAAATTACTCTGGTGTCCACGGGTTTTCTGAGGTTATACATAGCTAGGAATGGCAGAGCTGAGATTCAAACTCAGGACTTTCTAACTCCAAAGCTGACATATTTTTATGTTGTATTGATTTGGATTATTTAAAACTGCAAATTAAAAATGGAATAAAGAGTGTCCATTCTATTTGACATTTAAGTTATTGGTGACTTTCAGTAGAGTTGGAGGCTACCACCAAAGCCGTATTACAGAGAATTGAAGAGCGATTGGGAAGATGAGAAAATGGAGACAGTTGAGTATTTGACTGCTATTCTGAAAGTTTTGTCAAGGGAAAGGGGAAATGAGGATGTAGCTAAAAGGGTTGCAAGATTAAAGAGTAGATTTTGATGATTTTTTTAAAGATGAGAGTCTTTTGAACATATACAGTGACTATCCTAGTCTCTTCGTATATGTTATCTCATTTAGTTCTCACTTGCATTGAAGTAGATATTGTGTTTTGCTGTAAAAGGATTGAGTGAACTTCCCTGGTTTTCCAACTGTGTTTTGAAAAAACGGAGGCTCAAAGAGGTTAGGCAATATTGGTAGTAAAATGGAGGTAAAAAGAGTACCTACTGCATAGGATTGTTGTGAGGATTAAATGGGACGATTCTTACAAAAGTAAGGTGTCAGATTGGGAACGTTCTCTTTAGGGGAGCCCCATGCCTTCATAACAGTGCTTGGCACATGGTAAGCACTCAGTTAATGCTAGCTATTGTTACATATTTTAAAATTAATGCCCACTTAATAAAAATGGATTTCATGAAATTTGGGGGGAAGCTACATCAATAATTTCTATTCTGTTTCTTACTTTTTTTTCAAAACTGCTTTTTTTCTTGCCATTTAATTATCACATTGGAAAGAAAGTTTACCTGTACATTTATTCCTATCCAAATGAAGTAACAGTTCTACATGAAGATATTTTTACTCACTAACTTTAGGTGTTAGGAGTTCTTTTTTTGCTTTATGTTTTATGCCTTCTTTTTTGCTTTATGTTATTTACTTTTTAACTCTAGAATTAAACAGCCACCATGTCGAGCAAAAAGGCAAAGACCAAGACCAAGAAGCGCCCCCAGCGCGCAACATCCAATGTGTTCGCCATGTTTGACCAGTCACAGATTCAGGAGTTCAAAGAGGCCTTCAACATGATTGATCAGAACAGAGATGGTTTCATTGACAAGGAAGATTTGCATGATATGCTTGCTTCTCTAGGTAATCTTTTATATTTTGAATATCCCTGCTTCCCCAAAATAGTAATTCAGTGTTATATGAATTATGTTTTGTGTGATGTACAAATACTCCTCTACTTGTCTCAAAAGCCTATTGAGAGATGTCTGAGTGGGAAGTGCCATATGGGGATGGGCCACTCATAATAGGACAAGCCTGCAGGGGTGGGGACCTGGCAGGTACTTGGCCAGGCAGGCTTCCATTCCTCTTAGCTAAAATCTACTGGGAGAATAGCCAACGGATGGCTTGGTGGCAAGATGGCAGAATTTCAAACAAAAACTGTAGCTAATAATATAGTGTAGCTAGTAATAAAGGCTGAGGGCAAGTTATAGACAAGAAGTGACAATAATAAGTGATAATGATTGTCTCAGAGGAAGAAGGTCAGTGCTATTGGAAAAGGGAACACAGGGAAGAGGACTTGCATAATTTTATTTATAATTTTTTTTATAATTAAAGAAAATGTAAAGATTTAAAGCAAACATAAACTGCCCTTTGTTATTTTGCTTATATGGGTGTTAATTTGTTATTCCTTGTATGATTTTGTTGTTGTTACCTGTTTTGGTCGTCAAAAGAAGGAAGAGAGGGAAAGTCATCCCTGGTCTCCCGGATCAGCACGGATTTTACAGTTGGGAAGAAAGGAGTAGCAAGCCTAGGAGTTCTGGATAGGCCAGAGTGACTGGGCGGGGAAGTGGGTGTGGGTCAGGGGTGGCCTACAGTTAGGCTCTGCACTTTGGAGTAGGTTTCTTTGTATTTTTTTTAAAGATCCCCTGAGTTAACATCTGTTGCGAATCTTATTTTTTCTTCTTCTTCTTCTTCTCCCCGAAGCCCCCCAGTACATGGTTATAGATTCTAGTTGTGAGTGCCTCTGGTTGTACTATGTGGGACGCCGCCTCAGCATGGCCTGATGAGCTGAGCGGTGCCATCTCCGCACCCAGGATCCAAACTGGCAAAACCCTGGGCCACCGAAGCAGAGCTCGGGAACTTAACTACTCGGCCCCAGGCTGGCCCCTGGAGTGTTGTTGTGCTTGACTATTAGCCAGAAATGGCAGTTCAAAGGCCAGAGGGCAATGAGAGAAGTCGTTATTGTTTTCTTTTAGTAACCACAACATGATTTTGTTCCTCTATCTTATTTTTATTTTTTCTCCTAATATTATTTTGAAATAGTTTAAGCCCACAAAAAGTTAAAAGAACAGTGTAATGAACATGCGTACGTTCTTTACCTGGATTCACCAATTGTTAACATTTTGCAACATTTCCTTTATTTGGAGTGCGAGTAGAATCAAGATACTGATCTAATTTGTTGACTTGCAGGTGGGTTGTATCCGCAGTGTTTTTCACACCCAGAGTAGCTAACTAAATGTACTCTTTTGGACAGGTCACTACTAAAGAAGACCACTGAGGAAAATTGAGGGACTTGGTTGTGTTACAAAGATTGAACACGCAAGCCTGTACCCTACTCATAGTAGATGCACAGTTTTTGTTGGATGAATGAGGGACAGTAGAGTA
Organism: Equus quagga; assembly: GCF_021613505.1. NCBI lineage: Eukaryota > Metazoa > Chordata > Mammalia > Perissodactyla > Equidae > Equus > Equus quagga. The sequence continues at coordinate 50,496,324 of NC_060275.1, read as the reverse complement.
GAGAAAAAGGGCCTTCCATTTTGGGGAACCCTATGCCGTTAAAGAAATGTATTTACCTGGGCTGGCCTGGTGGCCCAGCGGTTAAGTTTGCGCATTCCGCTTTGGCAGGCCAGGGTTTGCTGGTTCAGATCCCAGGTGTGGACCTACACACTGCTTGTCAAGCCATGCTGTGGCAGGTGTCCCACATATAAAGTAGAGGAAGATGGGCACAGATGTTAGCTCAGGGCCAGTCTTCAGCAAAAAGAGGAGGATTGGTGGCGGATGTTAGCTCAGGGCTAATCTTCCTCAGAAAAAAAGATACGTATTTACCTTTCAAACCAACAAATTATATTAGATGCCTTGAATGGGTCCATTTCGGTGCTTAGCCTAAACGAATTCATTTTAAATTGCTCTGTTTTTTTTGTACCTTGTTCTCTTGACACCTTTGGGTTACACTTTTCCCAAAAAAAAATTGCTGCAAGAGAGTTGTTTTAAATCCAAACATAGAAAAGTAGATCTTTTTAGCTACTTTCACTTATTCAGTGAATCTTGAGATTAATTTTATGCTAATTTTTGTATTGGTATGTTGAATAGGTGTAGCAAGTGAGGACTGTGATGCAGTTAGACAGACGCCAACTTGGCATTTAAATTTCACCCAATTCCCACAAGGTTAAAACTTATATGTGAGCCAGAATTCTAGATTTGCCTATCATTGCCCTTAGTTGGGTATAATATTGAGATATTTCCTTAGATGTGATTATCTCACTTACAGATGTTCTTTTCATGGAGAATCATACAAACTTAATGTTAGAAGGAACCTTTCAGATACCAAATTTAACCAGTCTGTTTTACAAATGAAAAAATTAAAGCCTAGATACCTGCCATCCTCTCCCAGGTCACATAGCCTGTGGCAGAACTGGAATTCAAACCTACTATTCCAGACCCTTTGTTCAGTGCTGTCTTTCCTGTACCATGGGGACCTCACAGATGCCTGGACAAAGAGGAGCCCTTTGTTATTCCCACTGTCTGGCCATTCCAGGGGAATTTCTCCCAGATTCAAGGGAAGGGGAGTTCCCTCACCACTGTTGGAACCTAGATCAAGATTTCTCATTGTGAACAATACTACGCAAGACTGCAGTTCAGCAACACAAGTAAACAGCATGTGTGGATGCCTGGCAACCAAATAGTAATATATAATGTTGTTCAAAATGAGCTCCCAATTCTAAACCAGCCTATTAGTTGTAGCTTAAATGAGCACCTTAAAAATAAAAGTTTTGGGGGCTGGCCCCGTGGCCGAGTGGTTAAGTTCGCATGCTCCGCTGCACGCGGCCCAGTGTTTCGTTGGTTCGAATCCTGGGCGCGGACATGGCACTGCTCATCAAACCACGGTGAGGCGGCATCCCACATGCCACAACTAGAAGGACCCACAACGAAGAAGATACAACTATGTACTGGGGGGCTTTGGGGAGAAAAAGGAAAAAAATAAAATCTTTAAAAAAAATAAAAAATAAAAAAAATAAAAGTTTTGGAGCTTATAATTCAGGAGCAACTGTACTACAGTTGGAAATATGGATATTTATATTTTTTAAATAACTGGTATTGAAATACACGTTGGGCCTTCAATGTTATCAAAATTCAAGATGTAATAATTTGTCATTGCCTGGTTCATAGTTTCGGGTATTTGTTTTGTTTTTAATGAAAAATAGTGAAGGAAAAGTTGCAGAAAGTATCAGTGAATGAACATTCAACCTAAGCACAGCGTGCATTTTTATAATGATGTATCAAAGATTTTTTACGCTGTCAGAAATTGTAAATTTTAAAAATGTTCTTCATGCAAGTTAATTGAAAAATTAGTTTCCAGTGATGATGATGTAACTTTAAAAATATGTTAGGAAGCACAACAATAACAAAATATTTACTTATTGAAATTAGTTCTTTGTCCTTAAATGTTAAAATGTAAAACCTTATAGGGAAGAATCCAACTGATGCATACCTCGATGCCATGATGAATGAGGCCCCAGGGCCCATAAATTTCACCATGTTCCTCACGATGTTTGGTGAGAAGTTAAATGGCACAGATCCGGAAGATGTCATCAGAAATGCTTTTGCTTGCTTTGATGAAGAAGCAACTGGTGAGTGCTCTTTATTTATGCCCAGCCTCATTGCAGACTATATGAAACACTTTTTAAGAAATGAAAAAGATTAGTAAAAAACAAATTTTTAAAAAATGAATAAAGGGAAACTGTCATTTACAATAGGATGGTATGACCAAGAATGGCTGGGTCACAGGTATAGAGGTCATAAAGGTACAGTTTGTCATGTTAATCTTTGAATTTGGTTCTGAGCTTCCTGAAAGCTGAAGGGAGAATTATCTATTAAATGGTATCTTAAACAATGAAAACCACTCCTTCAAGAGACTTTAAATCTCACCAAAAAATTTAGTTAACTAACTTTTTACAAGTAAAATCTTAGTTTGCTTTTTTCCTCATTTTAAAATGTGTAAAGCCTGGCTATTCACTTTTCTTACTCTTCTCCTTTTCCCCTTTTCTTCTCCATTGACCCTCTCCTCAGCCACCCACATCACCTCCTCAGATATACCTTGTACCACCCTTCCTGCTTCCTCATCTCTACCTGTCAGAACTGCAGTGCCCTTCCTACGCTTTTGCTCTTGGCAGCACTGCCCTTTTTTCTGGGCCACTGCCTGTTTTTTCTTTTGTATCTCTGAAGTACAGGGTTTTGTTTCCCTCCCCCAGAAACCACTTGCTTCAGATTAATTTTGTAAGCATGTAATCTATTAACTGAGCTTTTAAAATGATTTCAACTAATATTAATGAATGCTACAAGTAATAGAAAAACATAATGATATAGTTACATATTGCCTTAGTTAGTTCACTGATTTGTTTTGTTCATATAAATGTGGATACTCTGAAGTAGTTTGTAAGATTGACTTCCTTTAGAAATGAACATTAAAGTGCCAGGAAGTATTCATGACTCCTTTCTGCTGCCTTCCAGGCACCATTCAGGAAGATTACCTGAGAGAGCTGCTGACAACAATGGGAGATCGGTTTACAGACGAGGAAGTGGATGAGCTGTACAGAGAAGCGCCTATTGACAAGAAGGGAAATTTCAATTACATTGAGTTCACGCGCATCCTTAAACATGGAGCAAAAGACAAAGATGACTGAAAGAACTTTAGCTAAAACCTTGCATTTACGTAATCTTGCTCTGTGTTATTTCCCAGACACTTTTCCCCACCCTTATAGACCTGTTGCATGCATCTTAGTTTCACAGCTTTGCCTCTTTTTTTTCATGTATTTATTCTAGACCTTTCTGCCACTTAGCACTTGTATAATCAGACTGCAAATGGGGATGAGGTTGTAAATTGTGTTGAAAAAGAGACTGCGAATAAAAATCAACAAATGTGAAAGCCCAGGAAAATATATCCGGTATTTCTGGTTTTGCTGGATTTTTACATTTTTATATAATAAAAATGCTATTTTGAAATAAAGATTATGCTGACTCAAATGGAATATAATGGAAAGTGAAACAAGTAAGTGGTAGTTTGGGAGTAGTCCTTTTTTTTTCAGATTTTCAACTTCATATAATTCAGATTTTATGGTAAAACTTATTTTTCACATATATGGGACAGTGTTCTTCAGAACTTTTAAGTACAAATTAGTTATGCAGTAAAAACTAATTATGGCTTTTGTTTTTTCATACTTCTAGTAAGTCAGATGTTTAAACTATTGAATGATAAATATAAAGTGTATCTGAGAAAACATTCAACATATTATTGATCTAAAAGTCTAAGAGGGTGAGGCAGAATTCTGAAGAATAGTTATTATTGAACGTTTACTGTGGGTAAAGCATTGTACTAGAGGATTTTCATTGAATCTTCCCAACAACCATGTAAGATAGATTTTTACTAGCCCTGTATTTCAAGTGGAGGAGCTGAGCTCTGAGTAGCTGAGTGATGGATTAGAGTCACTATTAGGAAGTGAGAGCTGGGATTCCAGCCTAGAGCGCCTAACTCCAGAACTTAGAGTGCTGGAACCACTGTGCTGTCTCTATGAAAAGCCCCAAATGCCTAAAAGGTTAAGACATTTCCATTACATTCTAACATAATTTTGTAGTCATTATTGAAATTTAAAATAATTTTAGGGAAATTGATTATGTGAACAGAATTTCAGAAAATTCTATCCAGGTGAAAAATAGAAGACAAAAGATTACAAGCAATATAATGTTTGAAGGCAGTTCATGTGAGTAGACTGCAGGAAAGGATTGAAAAACATAGACAAGGCTGCCATGAATTCGTTTAGAATCCTCAAGGCCAAGCAGGATGAGAAGTAGAAGAGAAAAACCTAAAGTAAAATCCATTAAAAAAAATGTTTACCAAGGTTGTTCAATACTTATTCCTTCTCTTAAAAGTGTTGCATTGGTATTTTGTGTGCTTAAAATCAATGCATTTATATCTTATTTAGTATTTGTGCTTTGGAGCTTGGCGTGGTAGGCAAATCCTGGTCACTTGCTATCACTTAGTTTTTCTGGGCTTCCGTTTTATCATCTTTAAAATGAGGGAGCAGTTAGTTCCACTCTTGTGGTCCAGTAAGTGGTCCGCAGTGCCTAAGAGCTTTGACATTACTCCCTAGTCCACATGGCCCGTGAGGTGAGTCGGGCACGTAGTCCTGCTTGCTTTTATGAGAGCCGAAGTTTAGGAAAGCGAAAGCCCCTGTCCAAGTCCCTCAACGACAAGGGTCCACACCTGGCTCCCTTTTCCACTTCCAACCTGAAAGTCACCATGCAGTGTCAAAACCAGGTGGGAATCACTGAGACTGTATGTTTAAGGAAAAGGGAAAACATACTGGGATAATCTTCATCATCATTAAACCAATATTTGTCAATCCTCTGTTATATGCCAGGCACTGTTGTTAAGTATTGGGAAAAATAGGCAGGACAGAAAAAGCTGCCCTCTTGGGGCTCACATTCTCTAGTGAGAGAGATCAATAAACCATATTAAATAAGTACTGTGGGACACAACTGAGCAAGTGTGGCTGAGGGCCTCTGAGATGTAACGTTAAGCTGAGATCTGAATGACAAGAAGGAAGTCCCCAAGTGACGATGAGGGTAAGGCCTTTCACTCAAAGGGGATGGCTGGAAGGAGCACAGGGAGAGCACAAGAGAAGGACTTAAGGATGGTATTTGCTGTGTAGTCTAAGTGCAGAATCACAGGGCTTTGGGTAGAGAAGAGAAGTGAGTCATGTTTTTGAAAACTCAACCTTGCTGCTTTGTACAGAACGGAGAGGCAAGAGGACAGGCAAGAAGGCTTCCAGCTGGGAGGCTGTGGCTGTTGTCCAGGCAAGACATGAGGGCACCTTGGACTCGGGAAATGGGCAAGGAGGTAGCTTTAAAATGCCTCTCCTTGTCCTACCTGTTTGCTGCGCTCCAACTCTGCCTTGTTGCCATCTCTCTGGCACCATTTTACCTGCATTTATTATATTGCTCTGCTTAAAGCCAGATTTGAAAGATCAGGAGGGAAGAAGATTTCAAGATTAAAAACAAGGAAAATTTAGTTGTTTCTTGAGTGCCTTGTATTGACCTGACATATCCCATTCTGTTTCATCTGAGTATAGAGTTGTGGAATCCAGTACCAAACGGCACCTAGGCTAGGACTTGTTCCTCTCTGGTGTCCAATAAATATTCCTGATGACAATGAAAACTCTCTCTTGTCTATTTAATTTTTTCTTTTTTTGAGAACTAGATAGTGATGATTGCTTAAGTTGACAAACTGGTCCCTTGGCCATCGCCATGAGAATGTGTGTGTGTGATCATGTAGTTAAAACTGTACTGAATATTTACTATGTACTAAGCATGTTACATACTGCCCTTCGAGGTAGGTATTTTCATTATCCCTTTTCTATAGATGAAGCACTGAGGAGTAGACAAGTGACTTCCCAGGTTACACAACTGGTAAGCAATAGGGCTGTGATTTGAGTCCAGAAAGTCTAGCTCTGGAACCTGCCCTCCCAGGAAAATAATTATTAGAAATAATACCACTAGTTTCTTACCATCATAGAGTAGATTTAAAAGCCTTCATTATTGCATTTGATCCTCAAAACTCTGGGAGGTGGATAAGGTAGATATCGTTATCCCATGTTACAGGTGAGAATAGTGAGTTACGGAAGTTACCTGACTTCCTCAACTTTGTGTGAGTAGACAGTGCCTGAGCCAGGACTAGCAACTATAAGCTTTTTGAATATGATAGGGTGCATCTCATTAAACCTATAATTTCCTAATTAAATAATTAATACCTATAGCCTGACCAAAATTCTAATTTATAAATTTGTGTATGCTATATATCATATATATGAAAGCATTAATAGTTATGAAAATGAAATGATATTTAATAATACATTTAATGAATCATCTTTCCTGATGAAATAATTGCATAAAAATAAGCTTTTAAATTCAGTCATATATATATATGAATAAATAATAAATTTTCTTGGTTCTAAATTTGCTTTTTTAACATTTTAATGTTTTTGAAAACAGGATGTCTTATAATCAATGTATATGTTTAGTATTGTTTATCCTGAAAAGTAATTGTATCAATGTTGCATCTCAAAATTGATATGTCTTAAAAGATAAGAAACACAGTCTTTGAAACATAAACATATCAACTACTGAAAAGTCTGGTGTAATAGGCCCTGTAAATATGTCCTCTGGGAAATGTGAATGAGGATGTGAAAGTTTATCACATAATGAAATTTTGAGAAGAGGTTTCTTGGACAGAAGAATGGTGAAGATCACAGATTGTACACGTCACACTCTGTAGTTAATCTCTTAGGTGAATCTTTTTTATTAACAGAACAGGAGATGTTGTCATATGCAATTTGAGAGACAATAACTAGAAGTGTCACTAGGTGGCACTCTTATTCTTAGTACTGTAGTAACTATTCCCTAATGAACCTGAGTGATAAAGCATGAATATGAGTATGTAGAGAACATTAGTTCCTGTAACGCTGTAACTTTGTCAAAATTGTTTCTAAAGGGGAAATAATTGATGACAAAATCTATTACAGTGAAATTCATACTATTTCACGAACCCCTAAATGCAGATAGCAATCTCTAGACTCCTTTTTACACTGCTGTTTTCATTCATTCATTCAATCAATTATTCATTCACTTACAAGTATTTATTGAGTTTCTGGAAAGTGCCAGGATCTCAGCGATGCTCTGGTTATTTTCACACTGAAGTAATGACTTAAAAGTTAAGTGCTTAGGTTGAAAGGAAGAACATGGGCTTTGGGCTTGTCAGACCTGATTCCTCCATTTACAGACTGGGTCATCTTGTGCAAGTCATTGTTATTATTATGACTTCTATTTTAGAGATGAGAAGACTAAGGCACAGAGCCAGTGGTCATGTCTGAAAAGACTTCGTAAAATCATGCTGTATATGTGAATATCTTTACTACCTCAAGAATGTTGAGAGCTGTTTCTATTAGCAGTTACATGCACTATATGCCACACAATCCAGACTTATTAAGATCAGCCCCAACACAAGTGACTGTGGGACAGCTTCCTAAAGCAGCTGTCCCTGCCTCTACCTAGCTCTTGGAAACACCATCAGGATCAAAAGTGAGGTAGGTAGACCTGAAGCGTTTTGGCAGAAGGATACTAGAAGTACATCATGGGGTGTGTATGAGTGGGCGTGTTTAAATATAAAAAACTGTTTCAACATATCTTGCAGGAAGCCAACCTAATCTTTTACCATTCCCATGTCTACAGCAGCTGAGTTTGCTCCAACGCGTAACAAACTTCCTTTTAGACACTCATTCTGAATGAGCATGATGACGAGGCATATTTCCTTTTATAGATGTTGCTAACTAGCACAGCAAAAATAAATCTGTAGATTATTCTGTAAATAAATTATTCACGTCTCGTAATAATCTGAGTGTAAACTGACAATGGCTCATTTAGGAGTTTGTGCTCATGTACTTTTCTCCAGTTATCTTTTTACATGTGACCTCTTTATTCAGTTATTGTTTATTGAAGTAGACATTATGCCTGAGTGTTGCGGGTGATATGAAGATTCTGATCTTACTCTCTAGAAGTGTTATACTGCCTGGCACTTTGGAGGCACGTAACAAAGTTTAGTCCTCTCCCTTTACCAGAATCCCAAACACAGCTGTGCTTTGTAGCTGTGCTGGAGCTACAGCTGATGTCTTAACAGCTCACGGAAGAGGTCAAAGACGGTTTTTAAAAAATACTTGCTCAGGAGGCCGACCCCATGGCCAAGTGGTTAAGTTCGCATGCTCCGCTTCGGTGGCCCAGGGTTTCGCTGGTGCGGATCCTGGGCACGGACATGGCACCGTTCATCAGGTCATGCTGAGGCAGCGTCCTGCATGCCACAACTAGAAGGACCCACAACTAAAATATACAACTATGTACTGGGGGGACCTGGGGACAAAAAGCAGAAAAAAAAAATGCTTGCTCAGACAATAATGCTTGTTTTCTCAGCACTACCATCATTTGCCTTCATATCAGCCAATTACATAGCTAAGAACTCAAGCAAACACGAGAAAAAGAAAAATCTTGAATTTAAAAGCTATGTTGAGAATATTCAATATTTCTTGCTTATTTTAGAGACAGTTAAAGAAATTCAGTATATTGTCTGTTAGGTTCCTAGCAGATTATAAACAGTTGAGACCAGGGACCACTTGCTGAAAGGTATCTTGAGACAGAAACTCCCACTTCTCAGATTAGAAACTAAGGCCCTAGTCTCTCCAGTCTCCCTTGAGGTATCCAGCCCAGGGTGGCAGAACTAGCCTCCCACCCCAGGCTCTTTCTGGCCTCCACGGCCTCCTCCTCCTCACCCAGTTTATCAGGCTTTTCCCCTTTGTTTTGAAACTGCCCGTGAGTTCAGCACCCTTCCTCCCTCCTTTCCCCACACAGTGGTTTTACACCTTTGAGGCACAAACCTTGGATGTAAATACAGAGACAAGAATCTGTCAACAGAGAAGCAAACAGAGAACAATGCCTACATTCATGGAATAAACAGAGCACTCTCAGAAAACAATCATAATGGCAAATCTTAATCAGTGAGTCTGAGAAACTCTTCCCAAGAAAAAAAGATTTGTGTGTCAGCCTCTCTCCTTACCCCCATTCCAGGTCTTAGTTCCCAGCTCTAAGAGAACCAGGAAGATTTTGCAGCACATGCCTTCTTGAACTATACCACATTCATATCACTGTTTGTCCTGCATTTTTTTGTTGAGTCTGGCTATTTCTTTTCCTGTTAAAAGACAAAAAGAATCTACAGTCCCAACCTCTTCACATAACATCAACCCAACTAGAGGAGGAAGCTCCCTTTGTTTAATGGGCTTGTCATGCAGAGAGGGCAATCCATGAATAGTAGTTGTCTGGCTGATCTGAAGCAAATCCATTGTGACCTCCTCAGGGAATGGATGAAGGCAAACCCTCGGCCAGTCCAAGATGATCACATTGGAAAGATGCACAAATCAAGTCTGGCCCTTCAAGCTAGAAGGATTGGCTGAGAGCTGAGAATAAAGTGAAACGGAAGGTAAATGGGTACAACCAAATTTTTCCAAAGAGGAAACAGCCAAGGTCATTTTAAAGAGATGAAAAATAAGCATGTCTACTCCCTCTACAATCATGGAGATTGAAAATGTTAACATTCTTGCTTATCTTTTCTTTTGGTGTACATCCATCTTTGTATGCATATGGTTTTTGTTGTGATTTTTGGCTTTTTTACCACCTGTGTTCCAGATGTCTGTCACCTTCACCGCTTTGCTCCTTTGCTTGAATATTTCAAAACAGACCTCAATTTTGAAACTCTTCTGTGGCACATTTTTCTTTTATTTGAAAAGAGGTGTTTGATTTAGAAAATACAAAGATGTTGCTCTACTTTCTTTGCATCTGGGCTAAACTGGAGGTAGTCAGCAAAATGGGTTACCTGCTGACTGGGGGATGAGATGCTAACCAACGAGCAGACTGACCACAGCCACAGTGCAGGCCATGGGGGAGTGGTGGCCAGGGCGGTGCAGGCAGAGGCCAAGTGCGTTTCCCCAAGTGCTTCATTGTGTCATATAGGAATGACAAGAGGATATGGAAATCTGTGGCCTCAGTTTAAAATGGAATTCAGATAGAGTTCATACCATATTGAAAAATCTATTCACGTAGAATGTGTGTGTTCAACACATGTGAGTGCACACATGTGTTTTCATGCAGACATAAATGCATCAAACATCTCCGGAAAGACCTACAAGAAGTTGGTTGCTATTGAGGTGGGAATTTGGTAGCCATGAGCTAGGGGTGAGAGGGAGACTTTTAATTTCCCTGTAAATACTTTCTTTTTAAAAATTTGGAACTTGTGCTTGCATTTCCCACTAGAAATTAAAACATTTGGTAATCATCATAACAAAAGAATCTATTCCACAATACTGGGTAAATCTAAAAGTAGTCCCCTAGCTGGCCCTGTGGCCGAGTGGTTAAGTTCGCGCGCTCCGCTGCAGGCGGCCCAGTGTTTCATTGGTTTGAATCCTGGGCACGGACATGGCACTGCTCATCAAACCACGCTGAGGCAGCGTCCCACATGCCACAACTAGAAGGACCCACAATGAAGAATATACAACTATGTACCGGGGGCTTTGGAGAGAAAAAGGAAAAAATGGAATCTTTAAAAATAAATAAATAAATAAATAAAAAAGTAGTCCCCTAAAGTAATTTCTTTTTTTGCCTAAGAGGAATAAAATCCTACTTGTCACCTCAGTTTGAAGGGAGATCAATGTTGCACATCTATACACTATGGTTTTAGGGCAGAGGTGTCTAAGTGCCCAAGATATGTTGCCCTCTAAGCAAATAGCTCCTGAATACATGGGCTTGGGGGCTCCTGGAACAGTGCTGGGGAAGAGATGGTGAAGGCCTTGTTGCTTGTGTCAGCTGGGCCCTGATGACACCTTCCTGCCCCTGTTGCCGGGAGGCCTATTTTCTTGGAAGGACCTGAACTAACGCTAGAGTAGTGGGGATTGAAAAGACAAATGAATTGGAAGAAGATACTAAAGAAGTAGGTTGTGGAGACCCTCTTTCCTCTCCCTCCTCAGGCAGCCAGAGCAGGTTGAACGTCCAGATAGATATAACGCTGTGGTTAAGTCATCTTGGTTCACCCCTTGCCACCACCACTAGATGAGCACTCTTCTAGTTTCCTAGGGCATGAATCTTGGCCTTTCTCCAGTTCCTCCCAGATTCTCCAGCATGATCCCTTCTCCCTCTTTGCATATGGCCCAGAATAAACAGACGAGTGAGAGGACAGAATGTAGATGGTATATGTCTCATACAGTTTACCTTTATCAGGTTGCTTACTCATTTATTCCCCTAATAAACATATATGAAAACCTACCATAGACCAAAAGCTGTGTTAGATGCAAGCTGTGGAGTTGCAAGATCTCAAGAAGTTCACAGTCTAGTGGGAAATATGGATTGTTTTTTAAAAAATATATGATTGTGATAGTCTAAGTGTTAGTGTGACCTTTGCCAAGGGTCCCATAGGAGCATCTACCAGGGGCATCCAAACTAGACTAGTGATGGTGCTGATCAAGGAGGTGATGAACTTGAGACTGGAAGGGCATGTGGGAGTCTGCCACTGGGCCATGCGGGAGAGTGGGAATGTGTGGGCTGTTGCTGGTTGGTGGCTGGAGAGTGGGTGTTGAGAAGAGTACAGGGCATTTCAGAAAGAATAATATATAAAATGAGAAATGACCACAGCTCATCAGGAAGTGGAAATTGCCAGTATGGCAGAAACATAAAATCTGAGACAGGATAGGAAGTATACAGGGAAGATGTAGGGCTATAAATGTTAGACTAAGGCATTTGAAAGGATTCGAAGCAAGAGAATGACATGATTTAATAAGATTTGTGTTTTACAAAGATGATTGAAGGCAGTAAAGAAGATGTATTGGAGGTTGGAAACATGAGAGGTGGGAGACCAGTTGAGTGGCTTCAGCAGCACTTCAGCCAAGGAGGGATGAGATAGTGAAGTGAGGCAGTAGTTGCAGGAAAAGAGAAGAACGGAGGTGAAACCAACAGTAGGGGTGACTCTAGGATTTTCCTCCCCTGACAAAAAGGAATTTAGGATGTTACTGCAGGTCCACCTGAAAGGAACTTAGCAGAAATGAACAGACAGCATCCAAGCATATGTCAGATTAAGGCCTAGGTAAGTAAGTAGTTCAAACTTAACACAAGGAAAGAAACTAACGGGTAAGGCCAGGTGGGATGGAGAGTGAAGGGAGAAAGTGCAAGTAGATACCATAGTAGCCTGATTTTGTGGGACACTTGCGGCTGCTGGTGAGTGTTCCAGAAGCCCGAAAGAAACCAACATGGAACAGATATATGGAGATGGGGAGAAGTGTGGGATCATTTACTTCCTGGCTTCAGTAGCTGGGTGGGTGGCAGTATAGGAGTGAGAGGTAGAGAGTTCAGGAAGAAAGATTTTTGGGGAGAAAATGACAAGTTCAGATTTGAGCTTTTTTTGAATTTTAAGTGCTTGAAGGCCATGTAGTCCACATTAACTCCAGAAAGCATCTAGGTAATGCATGAGAAATGGTAGAAGCTAAGAGAAAAGAGTCTCAAGAAAAAAAAAGCATTAGAAATGTCCATTGCTTCAGTGAAATAAAATAGGTGTCCATGTGATTTGACAACATGGAAGTAACTGGCGATCTTAGTGAGAATATTTTTGATAGAGTGGTGTTAGTGGAAACCAGATTACGACCACTGAAGAAGTAAGGGAGAGGTAAGGAAATGAACTTGATGCAATTGCTGCCTCCAAATAATGTGACCAACTGTCCCTGTCGGCCCAGGAATGAGTGGATTCCCAGGATGCTGAACTTTTAGTGCTAAGATTGGGAAAGTCCTGGGAAAACCAGAACAGTTGGTCACTCTACCTCCAAGCCCACTGCCAGGCAGGCTATCTTAGAGATCATAAAATAGATAGGCTGAGATAAAATTACGATGCTTGCATCACAAGTTTTATTGAATAAACTTAAAACACACAGCAATAAGCAAAGGGAAAGAGATGAAGTAGGTTGTCACACTGAGGATAGAGTGCAAGTTGGGTGGAAGACCCACAACTTCTCTGTCTCTCTATCTCTGTGTCATCATCATCATTCCTTGCTTCTGGTGTGGTTACAAGGTGCAGAGTTGAGGGTGAGCAAGAGACTCAACAGACTGAAGGTGCCTGGAGCCAACACACACTTGCTCTTCCCAAGAGATGGAGGGACAAGCAGCTCGGGCACACAGAAACTCACCAATAGTCTGCTGAGGAGCTATAGATTCATCTGTGTGTCTTGGGCAAAGGTCACAGGTCAAGAATAGCTGTCACCAATTGGTAGCTGATTTAGGGATGACATAGCTCTCATTCTGGATGGTACGTGATCTGTGATTTATTAGTATTTTAGGTTTACTTGGTCCTTCTATCCCTTCTTATCTACGAATAGCACATCCTTTTCATCCATGTTCGTCAGACATATGCTCTATTTATGCTATTTAAGTTTTACTTAACAGGTTTCTAACTTAACACATTTATTATCATCCTCAATATGTTTTATGAGTTTTACCTGTTGTTCTACTTGTTTTTCACTTGTTATTTATAGAAGAATTGAATATTCTCAAATAATATAACAAAATCATATTACAGAAACGACAGTAGCACTAGTAGTCTTTTCATTCTTGAAACTTGGTTGTAATGGAAAAGAGAAAGAGTGTTTGCTAGAGAGATTTATAGAATCATGAGAAAAAAATTTTTAATAAACTGAAGATATAGAGTCAGAACAGAATATGTTTAAACCAGAGACATGAGAAATTAATTGATGCAGGATGATCCTTAGGAGAGCATAAAAGGATGGAATCCAGATCAGGTGGAGAATTGGTGGGAGATCTTATGCTCTTATACTAGAGGAGAGAAGGCATAAAGGGTGACAAGACAAATACGTTTCCAATGGTGGATGGAGTTTACCATGTATGTCTCAGTTTTCTTGGTGAGGTAGCTTGGCCCTTAAGCAATTACTTCCAGAGCCAGCCCTGATGGCCTAGTTGTTAAAGTTTGGTGCTTTCACTGCTTTGGCAGCCTGGCTTTGCTTCCCAGTCATGGAACCAAACCAGCCATCTTTCAGTTGCCATGCTGTGGGTGGTGGCTCACATAGAAGAACTAGACAGACTTACAACTAGGATATACAACCACGCACTGGGGCTTTGGGGAGTTTAAAAAAAAAAAGGAATATTGGCAACAGATGTTAGCTCAGGGGTAATCTTTCCCTCCCTGCAAAGAAAAAGAAAAGAAGAAAAAACTACTTCCAGACACTGATTGATTGATTGACTTATAAATGTTTACTTTTTATTAGGTATGGTGGCCTTGTAATGTATCAACTTGGCTCTGCTAAACTTCTTTTCCCAGAATTTCATTTCTCGTATGTTTCTGGTTATGGTGGGCCACATGGGAGATTCTTGGGAGATTTGTAAGGCAGATAGAAAGGAGCAGCCATTTTGTAGCTCATATACATTGTTGCTGATCTGCTGACTCACCTCATCCACATGAACAACAGCTAGACTTGCTCTGCCTTCCCCTGAATATTCCCTCAGCTTCTCTGACTCCTAGACAAAGTGTGTATGTTTAGTTCCATGAAGAAGGGCCCTTACCACCCACACCAAAGGCAAAATGAACTGACACAGGTTTCAGGCTGTCCTTCTGGGTTCCAGCTTGTGTTGTGGGTTTCAACATGTTCTTGGTCTTCCTCACTTTACATACATCTTCCCTTCCCAGCTAACTGTCCACCATCTGGACATCAAGCTTCAGTGTCAGGTGAGAAGACTCAGCCTTATGGAGACTGCTTAACCAGTTCCAACAAATGTGTAAGGCCAAAGCCCTATAATATAATCTTCCCAGACTATACTTGAATTTGTGCCAATGATATGACTCAGGACAGGGACAGAAAGACTAATCATGTGATTAGAGGGTTGGGGCTTTGAGCCATGTGATATCAGCCTAAACTCCAACCTCCTAGGATGGCAGGGGGGCTGTAGATTGAGTTCAGTCACATGGCCAATGACTCAATCAATCATCCCTACATAATGATGAAACCCCAATAAAAACTTTGGACAGGGAAGCTCAGGGGAACTTCCTGGTTGGTAATCCTATATCGAGGTGCCAGGAGAGTGGTGCATCCTGAGGACATGGAAGCTTCACGTTTGAGGCTCTTTCAGACTTTGCCCCATATGTCTCTTCATACGGCTGTTCCTGAATCTCATCCTTTATAATAAAACTATAATCAAATGTATAGTGCTTTGCTGGGTTCTGTGAGTCATTCCAGCAAATTATTGACTCTGAGGGGGTAGTGGAAATCCCTGAATTTGTAGCCAGTTGGTCAGAAGCATGGGTGACCTGGGAACCCTAGAGCTAGCTGGTATCTGAAGTGAGGGTAGTCTCATGGGGGACTGTGCCCTTAAATTGTGAAATTCTATCTAACTTCAGGTACTTAGTGTTAGGATAGCGTTGCAAACAGAAAATAATATCAAGAACCCCCATGGGGGCATCACCTAGTAATCAACTCATGGGCAACCTTGTTTCACCTTTAACGCTTACCATATGACTACTTTGAAACAAATCCCTGATGTGACATCACTTCATCCATAAATATTAAAGTAGATATCTCTAAAAGATAAGCCCTCTCTCTCTTTAATAACTACAATACTATTAATTTATCTTAAAAATTTGACAGTGATTCCTTAATGTTGTTACATAATGCTATTCAATGTGTTCATATTTCCCCTGTCATGTCCAAAAAACTTTTTTCTACAGCTGGTTTGTTCAAATCAGGGTCCAAACAAATCCCTACATTGTATCCTGTTGATAGATCTCTTAATCTCTTTTAATCTATATGTTCTCTTCTCTCTTTCTTTTCTTGTAATTGTTGTTGAAGGTATTGAGTATCTTGTCCAGAAGAGTAGTTTTTCTTAAAGTACGCACAAATTACCTGAGGATCTTGTTAAAAAGTAGATTCTACTTTAGAAGGAAGATGTGGAGTGGGGCCCAAGAGTCTGCATTTCTAGCAAGCTCCCAGGTGAAGCTGATGCTGCTGGTTCATTGGCCACACTTAGACTAGCAAACTTCAGAGCTCCCTACAGTCAGAATTTGGATGATTGCGTCCCTAAGATGTCATAATCGTGTTGCTCTGTCCCTTCTCAGTTGGGGGTTAGATCTTCTGGATTAAGTGGAAGTCCCTTGTGTGTAAAGCAATCCTCTTGTGTAACTTTTAATGCTCTTTTCAAGATGTCTATTTAAGCAATTTGAAAGTTTTCCATTAGTATCTTTATAGCCTTCCCAACTCTTTTCTATATTCCCTCTAATTTAAAGTTTATGCCCAATTTACACCCACTGCACTGAGTAAAAATGCTTTTCAGGGAAAGGAGGGGATATATTTGGTAGTTGTAAAGTTGGAGGACAAGCCAATATGACATGGAAGAAGGCGTAGATTGGGTAGAAGACAAGAATGGAAGCATCTACAACATTTGCTTGGGTAGAGGGAAGGGCTCTGGGCAGGGGAATGAGGAAAGGTGAGGCTGGGTGATATGAGTTGGGGCGAAGGGTATGATGATCAATTGCACACAGTGATTCTCAAAATCCAGTCCCAAATCCCACAGGCACATGATGGGGGTGGGCGGACTTGTTAAAAAGAGTTTCCTATTCTGACCTATCAAATCAGAATCTCTGGAGAAAGAGCCCTGGAATATGCTTGACAGGAACCTTCTGGAGTTCTGAGGTAGAGTAGGTTTAGAAGCTGCTGCACTATATCCCATGCCTTACATTTCCACAGTGACTGGGGGTTACAGTGTGCTTTCATTCTTGGTGGACACTTGGTAGTCTGGATATGTGTTATTTCATTTAATGGCTGAGACATTAAAGCACAGTGGTTAAGCACTCCAACAAATTTAACCTCTGGTGAGGAGTGTGGTGTTTACACTTTTATACGTGGCACCATGCACATACCAATTATGTTGGAATTTCAGATTAATTAAATGACCATAAAGTTGCCAGGCTCTGAAGGAATTGGAACTTGGACAAGAAAAATGGAAATAAAAATTTGTAAATTATTTACAAGTTTTAGTACTCTATTTTCAATCATGAAGCCAGACTCCACCAAAAAGAGGAAAAAAGTAAAGACAGAGGAAGATTCGAACACAACGGCGAGAGCTTGCTGGGCTGTCATAATCCCTGGGCCCTTAACCTTCCTGTCTCCTTGGCCCGGTTGTCTCACACAGCCCTAGTTTGCAGCAAACTACTGGCTTGGTTGTGAATGTTATTTTTATATGGGCTTCGGTCATTCAGAGGGCAAATATGGGCTTTCAAGGATATGAGAGAACCTCCTTGTTAAAACGTTTACATTATTTCCTCTTTACAGCTGCACATGCCAACTGCACATGTCACTTCATACTCTGCAGACAAGATTCCAGCTCCTCTTTCCTTGGCTCTGGCACTCATCACTTCCTTCTGATCTTGCCTGTTGTTTTTTTCTTTTGTCACATCTGGCCCTCACCCAAGTTCAGCCTGCTTCTGAATGTGTGTTTATTGGCATTCCCAAGCATTTTGAGAAACCCTGTAGTGTTTCCACTGCATTAGAACATTTAGGTTACAGGAGGAATTGAACTGATGATGTTGATTTTTTTATTACAATTTCTCTGCAGTTAGCATGTCCAGTAACACCAAAAAACGTAAAAACTTGAACAAGTTTTACAGATGATCAGATAGTACTAACTCTTTTCCCCTTAAACCCAAGTGACAGTTGGTCAGAAATGGAATGCTGACTGTAATCAATATTCTAAGCCAATAACATTTAAGGAGGTAACTCTGGTGCCACTTGCAACTCTTCCCATCTTCCTCCCTCCTTACCCTAAGAAGTCATAGAGTGCACTCCACAGCCAGTTTGAAATGCTTTCTGAATTATCCACTCCATCCTCTCCTCATTGGGTCAAATATCGAGAATGAGGGGAAGGGCTCAAAAAAGATGCTTAAGTTTGAATCTGAGAAGTTGCTAGCTGTACCATTTTGGACAAAATTGTAAACCTCTTTAAGCCTCGTTTTTATCATCTGTGAAATGGGGATAATATTAGTGCCCAGTTCAGAGGGATGTTGTGAGCACTGATTATTATGATCTATTATAAGCACTTAACATAGTATCTGGCTCA
This sequence comes from Equus quagga, assembly GCF_021613505.1. Lineage (NCBI taxonomy): Eukaryota > Metazoa > Chordata > Mammalia > Perissodactyla > Equidae > Equus > Equus quagga. The sequence goes on along the minus strand of NC_060275.1, from coordinate 50,478,099 downwards.
TGATAAGTACTCAAGACACTTTAGTCATTAATATTTCTCTAAGGTTTGTTGATAAATATTCTGCCTTACATCATGGTACTATCATTAATTATAAAGTCTTTTCTTTTTTTTTTTTTTAATGAGGAAGATTCACCCTGAGCTAACATCTGTTGTCAATCTTCCTCTTTTTTTGGTTGAGGAAGATTCGCCCTGAGCTAATGTCTGTGCAAATCCTCCTCTATTTTGTATGTGGTTTGCCACCACAACATGGCTGCTGACAAGTGGTGTGAGCCCATGCCTGGGAACTGAACTCAGGCCACCAAAGCGGAGCACACCAAACTTAACCAGTAGGCCATGGGGCGAAGCCACCAATAAAGTCATTTTTGGCTGAAATCTGTCGTCAAGAATATGATCACTGTGATAAGAGAAAACTAAAAATGTAACCAATATACCAAATTAACCTCTTCATGACTTTTGATATTATTTAGCCTGATAAGTTCCTTATTTATGCCTCTTATAGCCTTTTGAACACATGACTGACATTGTAGGTTGATCTTGCAATGACTGCTGTGTGCCAAAAAAGAGCCTAAGTCCTATTATCCTGATATGAGTTGCCACATATTATCATACAAGAGAATTTCAGAACATCTGCTAATTTTAATTTTCTACTTAAAAAAGAAAATGCCACAACTGCAAGTATTTGTTTGATACAAAACATCAAACTCTTTGATTCTATGTGTCTCAACTCATTCAGTGAAAAAGTGTTCTTTGACTTTGTTTTAAAGTAATAAAATACACAATAAAAAATTCAGATTAAACAAGGATGTAAAAGAAAAAGGACAAGTCTCCCTACTCTACCTTCCTCTCCACTCCCCCGAGGGCACCAAGATTGATGATTATTTATCTTTCTGAAAGTTTTGTAATATGTATCCATAGGTATATATTCTGGAAGCTCCGTAGTCCAGCCTGGCCTCGGTGTTCTGCCAAATTCTGCTATTTGTCTTGATCTTTGGCCTTTGGAAGATTAAATAGTCAAATGCCAACTTGGCGTCAATCCTGCACTCTCAGTCTGCTGCATGATCAACTATCATCTCGGTCAGAGGGTCTGCAATTTACCACCCTCAAGCCAAATCTGGCTTCACTTCTGTTTTTGTGAATAAAGTTTTATTGCAACCCACCACATCCATTTGTTTAGATAATTGTCTATGGCTGCTTTCACACTAGGTGGCAGGGTTGAGTAGTTGCCCCAGAGACTGGCCTGCAAAGCCTAAAATATTTCTTGTCTGGCCTTTTAAAGAAAAGATTAGCTATCTCTGATTGATTATCGTCATAGCTAATTGGCATAGAAACGTCCATGATCCAAACAAGGCAAGGCATTGGTTGCTTATATCTGAACAATCACTTTTAAGCATAGTATCATGCTACATAAAATTTGGAGAGAAATATCTCCCCAAGTGTTTTGTTGTTGTTGTTTAAACTTTTTATTGAGTTAATGATAGGTTACAATCTTGTGAAATTTCAGTTGTACATTATTGTTTGTCAGTCGTGTTGGAGGTGCACCCCTTCACCCTTTGTGCCCATCCCCACCCCACCTTTCCCCTGGTAGCCACTAATCTGTTCTCTTTGTCCACATTTTAAATGCCTCATATGAGTGGAGTCATACAGAGATTTTCCCTCTCTATCTGGCTTATTTCACTTAATGTAATTCCCTCAAGGTCCATCCATGTTGTTGCAAATGGGACGATTTTGTTCTTTTTTACGGCTGAGTAGTATTCCATTGTATATATATATCTCATGTTCTTTATCCAATCATCAGTTGACAGGCACTTAGGTTGCTTCCACGTCTTGGCTATTGTAAATAATGCTGCAATGAACATTGGGGTGCATAGGACTTTTGGAATTGCTGACTTCAAGCTCTTTGGATAGATACCCAGTAGTGGGATGGCTAGGTTGTATGGTAGTTCTATTTTTAATTTTTTGAGGAATCTCCATACTGTTTTCTATAGTGGCTGCACCAGTTTGCATTCCCACCAGCAGTGTATGAGGGTTACTTTTTCTCCACAACCTCTCCAACATTTGTTACTATTAGTTTTAGTTATTTTTGTCATTCTAATGGGTATAAGGTGATATCTTAGTGTAGTTTTGATTTGCATTTCCCTGATGATCAGCGATGATGAACATCTTTTCATGTGCCTATTGGCCATCTGTATATCTTCTTTGGAGAAATGTCTGTTCATGTCTCCTGCCCATTTTTTGATCGGGTTGTTTGATTTTTTGTTGTTGAGTTGTGTGAGTTCTTTATATATTATGGATATTAAGCCTTTGTCAGATGTATGACTTGCAAATAGTTTTTCCCAATTAGTGGGTTGTTTTTTGGTTTCAATCCTGTTTTCCTTTGCCTTGAAGAAGCTTTTTAGTCTGATGAAGTCCCATTTGTTTATTCTTTCTATTGTTTCCCTTCTCTGAGAAGACATGGTGTCCAAAAAGATCCTTTTAATACTGATGTCAAAGAGTGTACTGCCTACATTTTCTCCTAGAAGCCTTATGGTTTCAGGTCTCACCTTTGGGTCTTTGATCCATTTTGAGTTTATTTTGGTGAATGGTGATAAAGAATGGCCAATTTTCATTCTTTTACATGTGGCTTTCCAGTTTTCCCAGCACCATTTGTTGAAAAGACTTTCTCTTCTCCATTGTCATTGTCCCTAGATGTGTGGTTTTATTTCTGGGCTTTCAATTCTGTTCTATTGATCTCTGCGCCTGCTTTTGTACCAGTACCATGCTGTTTTGATTACTGTAGCTTTGTAGTATGTTTTGAAGTCAGGGACTGTGATTCCTCCAGCTTTGTTCTTTTTTCTCAGGATTGCTTTAGCAGTTTGGGGTCTTTTGCTGCCCCATATGAATTTTAGGATTCTTTGTTCTAATTCTGTAAAGAATGTCATTGGGATTCTGATTGGGATAGCATTGAATCTGTAGATTGCTTTAGGTAGAATGGACATTTTAACTATGTTTATTCTTCCAATCCATGTACATGGAATGTCTTTCCATCTTTTTATGTCGTCATCCATTTCTTTCAGAAAAGCCTTATAGTTTTCATTGTATAGGTCTTTCACTTCCTTAGTTAAATTCACCCTGAGGTATTTTATTCTTTTTGTAGTGATTGTGAATGGTATTGTATTCTTGAGTTCTTTTTCTGGTAGTTCGTTATTAGAGTATAGAAATGCTACTGATTTATGCAAATTGATTTTATACCCTGCAACTTTGCTGTAGTTGTTGATTACTTCTAAAAGTTTTCCAATGGATTCTTTGGGGCTTTCTATATATAAGATCATGTCGTCTGCAAACACCAAGAGTTTCACTTCTTCCCTCCCTATTTGGATTCCTTTTATTCCTTTTTCTTGCCTGATTGCTCTGGCCAGGACCTCCAGTACTGTGTTAAATAAGAGTGGTGATACAGGGCATCCTTGTCTCATTCCTGTTTTCAGGGGGATGGTGCTCAGTTTTTGCCCATTGAGTATGATGTTGGCTGTGGGTTTGTCACATATGGCCTTTGTTATGTTGAGGTAGTTCCCTTCTATCCCCATTTTATTCAGAGTTTTTATCATAAATGGCTGTTGGATCTTGTCAAATGCTTTCTCTGCATCTGTTGAGATGATCATGTGGTTTTTATTCCTGAATTTGTTGATGTGGGGTATCACACTGATTGATTTGTGGATGCTGAACCATCCCTGTGTTCCTGGTATGAATCCCACTTGATCATGATGTATGATCCTTTTGATGAATTGCTGAATTCGGGTTGCCAAAATTTTGTTGAGAACTTCTGCATCTATGTTCATCAGTGGTATTGGCCTGTAGCTCTCTTTTTCCATGGTGTCCTTATCAGGCTTTGGTATCAGCGTGATGTTGGCCTCGTAGAATGTGTTAGGAAGTGTTCCATCCTCCCTAATTTTTTGGAATAGCTTGAAAAGGATAGGTATTAAATCCTCTCTGAAAGTTTGGTAGAATTCCCCAGGAAAGCCATCTGGTTCTGGGGTTTTATTTTGGGATGATTTTGATTGCTGTTTCAATCTCTTTCCTTGTGATAGGTCTGTTCAAATTGTCTGCTTCTTCTTGATGGAGCTTTGGGAGATTGTAGGAGTCCAAGAATTTATCCATTTCCTCTAGGTTATCCATTTTGTTGGCATATAGTTTTTCGTAGTATTCTCTTATAATCCGTTGTATTTCTGCAGAACCTGTTGTTATTTCTCCTCTTTCATTTCTGATTTTGTTTGAGCTTTCTCCCTTTTTTTTTGTAAGTCTGGCTAGGGGTTTGTCAATTTTATTTCTCTTCTCAAAGAACCAGTTCTTTGTTTCATTGATCCTTTCTACTGCCTTTTTTGTTTCAATGGCATTTATTTCTGCTGTGATTTTTATTATTTCTCCCCTTCTGCTGACTTAGGGCTTTGTTTGTTCTTCTTTCTCTCATTAGTTAGGTGTAGTTTAAGATTACTTATTTGGGATTTTTCTTGTTTGTTAAGATGTGTCTGTATTGCAATGAATTTTCCTCTTAATACAGCTTTTGCTGTATCTCATATAAGTTGATATGGCATGTTATCATTTCCATTTGTCTCCAGGTACTTTTTGATTTCTTCTTTAATTTCTTCAATGATCCATTGCTTGTTCAATAGCATATTGTTTAGTCTCCACATCCTTTTGCCTTTTTCAGCTTTTTTCTTGTAATTAATTTCTAGTTTTATAGCATTATGATCAGAGAAGATGCTTGTTATTATTTCAATTTTTTAAAATTTGTAGAGGCTTGCCTTGTTGCCCAACATATGGTCTATCCTTGAGAATGTTCCATGCGCACTTGAGAAGAATGTGTAGTCTGCTGGTTTTGGATGAAGTGTTCTATATATGTCTATTAAGTCCAATTGTTTTAGCTTTTCATTTAGCTCCACTGTTTCCTAGTTAATTTTCTGTCTGGATGATCTGTCTATTGATGTGAGTGGGGTGTTGAGGTCCCCTACTATTATTGTGTTATTTTTGATATCTTCTTTTAGGTTTGTTAATAGTTGTTTTATGAACTTTGGTGCTCCTGTATTAGGTGCATAGATATTTACAAGCATTATTTCTTCTTGATAAAGTGTCCCTCTGGTCATTATATATTGGCCCTCTATTCTCTCTTTACGTGCCTTATTTTGAAATCTGTTTTGTCTGATATAAGTATAGCAAGACCTGCTTTCTTTTGTTTGCTATTAGCTTGGAGTATTGTCTTCCACCCCTTCACTCTGGGCCTGTGTTTGTCCTTGGGGCTGAGGTGTGTTTCCTGGAGGCAACAAATTGTTGGATCTTGTTCTTTAATCCATTTTGCCACCCTGTGTCTTTTTATTGGAGAGTTCAATCTGTTTACATTGAGGGTGATTATTGATGCATGAGGGCTTAATGCTGTCATTCTGTCGCTTATTATCCAGTTTTCCTGCATTACCTTTGTTTCTGGTCCTGTGTGTTTTAGCCTACCCATTGACTTCTGCAATATCTTATGCTGGGTTTCTTAGATTTTTCCCTTTTTATGTTTTGTGTCTCTGTTCTGTTTTTTAGTTTAGTGGCTACCCTGAAGTTTGTGTTTAGAATCTCGTGTATAATATAGTCCATTTTCTGGTGGTCTCTTACTTACTTGGCCTAGACTGATTTAGTCCCTTTCCTCTTCCCCTCCTAAATTATTATTTTCATCTCTTATTCCAACTTGTGTTGTGAGTTTGCGGTTAGAGTGATAAGATCATCTTTGCTTTGGTGGTTTCCTTCCCTTTATCCTAATGCTATAGTTGCATATTTGCTATCCTATTCTGATTCTAACTATTTGTCTCCCTTCTCTGTGATTTGTGACCCCTTTCTCCCTTTTTTCTTTTTTCAGGTATGAGAGCCTTCTTGAAGATTTCTTGTAGTGGAGGTCTTTTGGCTACAAAGTCCCTTAGCTTTTGTTTGTCTCGAAAAGATGCAATTTCTCTCTCATATCTGAAGGATATTTTTGCTGGATAGAGTATTCTTGGCTGAAGATTTTTATCCTTTAAAGTTTTGAATATGTCATTCCATTCTCTCCTAGCTTGTAGGGTTTCTGTAGAGAAATCCGCTGAAAGTCTGATAGGAGTTCCTTTGTACGTTATTTTCTTCTGCCTTGCTGCCCTGAGTATTCTTTCTTTGTCATTCATTTTTGCCATTTTTACTACTATATGCCTTGCAGTTGATCTTTTAACATTGACAAATCTAGGAGATCTGAAAGCTTCCTCCACACACATTTCTCCCTCAACCCCTAGATTTGGGAAATTTTCTTCTATTATTTCATTGAGCACACTTTCTGCTCCGTTTTCCTTTTCCATGCCCTCGGGAATTCCGATTATTCTTAAGTTGCATCTTCTCATTGAGTCAGCTATTTCTTGGAGATTTTCTTCAGTTTTTTATATTCTTAGTTCTCTTTATTCCTCTGTCTGGAGCCATTCAGCCTGCGTATCTTCAGTTATGCTAATTTGTTTCTCTATGGTGTCAACACGGAATCCATATTCTGTTTTATCTGATCTATTGTATTTTTCATCTCTAGTATTTCTGATTGATTCTTTTTTATAGTTTCAATCTCTTTTGTGAAGTAACTCCAGAACTCGTTGACTTGTTTCTCTATATTTCCCTTTACCTCATTGAGTTTTTTGACGATAGCTACTCTGAACTCATTTTCACTTAGTTTACCTATTTCCAAGTCCTCAGGAGTTAATTCTGTGTTTTTATTGTTTTCCTTTTGGACTGGTGCTTTTATAAATTGCTGGATGGTAGAGGAGCGGTTTTTGCGCATAATACTATTATTCGGTTGCAGTTACAGCCTGTCGCCACTAGATGGGGGTTGAGAGCCACACGTTCTGAGCCCTCCACCTTCAGCCATGATGGCGGGGTGCAGCATGGGTTGGGGAAGGCGGGGCACTTTCTCTCGGGTGCAGACCTGGATTCTGATCAGCTCTCGCTCTCTGGTTTCCTGGGTCCATGGCTTGATGGGGGTCCCCCCACGTGAAAGCTTTCCCCCGTTAGAGGGTTTTCAGTGCTCAGGCAGTGGGAGTCCTGGACGATACCCTGGATGGGCAGCCCCTCCCCCACTCCTTCCCTCACCCGCAGCAGTGATCCCAGTCTCTAGGGGAGGGAGCGAAGTTCTCTTATCCGGTTCTAGCTCCTCTGAGGGTGGGTCCAGCCTCTCCGCCCTCCATCGTTTGGCTGCTGTGGGTCTCTGATGATCTCTGTGTTATTAGAATTTTTGGTTGAAATTCAGTTGTTCCTTTTTGGTTGTAGGTTGGAGGGGAGAGAGTCCCGGGTGAGCTCACTCTGCCATGTCGCTGACATCCTCCCCAAGTGTTTTATGTTGAAATTCTTTCTGTTCAAGTATAAGTTTGTATTTACCATTGCAAAAGAAAAATGTTAGAATAATTAATGTTGTAAAAACTTTTAAATTTGTGAACGAAAGCCATTATCAAGAATTTTCAAATAGTTAAATAAGGCCATAAATTGACAGTTAATGCAAATATTAAGACAGAGTTTAATAACGTTAGGAAAGAATAAAAAATCCTTTTGAGTACACAAATGTTTACTAAAAGTTAAGTATTAGTACAAAGGATAATAATTGAAATTAGAGAGTATCGAAATTCCAATATCTGAAGACTAATTTGAAGTGGGTGAACAAAATATCTCTTAAAATTTTTATTAAAAATTATTTGGGGCTGGCCCCGTGGCCGAGTGGTTGGGTTCGCACGCTCCGCTGCAGGCAGCCCAGTGTTTCGTTGGTTTGAATCCTGGTCGTGGACATGGCACTTCTCATCAGACCACGCTGAGGCAGCATCCCACATGCCACAACTAGAAGGACCCACAACGAATATACAACTATGTACTGGGGGGCTTTGGGGGGAAAAAGGAAAAAAAAATAAAAATCTTTAAAAAAAAATTATTTGTTAATTTAATTCTAGCTAGGCCATGATTATTTCAAGAAAAAAAATTCTATCTTGAATTCTAAAGAATTCACATCTTCTAAAGATGAGTCAAATGCAGAGTGTCAGCTTTGTTGTCACTTCAGATTTTCTAAAGAAGGAAAACTCCAAAATCTCATGTAACAATAACTATGATATATTTAGACATAATAGAGATTATATAGAAGTATAGAGAGAAAGGAGTTACTCCAAACACATTCATTCTCACTCTTCTAAATTCAAAAACACAAATTCCAGGGATGAACCTTGAGGACATTATGCTAAGTGAAATAATCCAGTCACAGAAGGACAAATACTGTATGATTCCACTTATGTGAGGTACCTAGAGTAGTCAACTTCTTAGAGACAGAAAGTAGAATGGTAGTTGCCAAGGGCTGTAGGGAAAGAGGAATGGGATGTTATTATTTAATGGGTACAGAATTTCAGTTTTACAAGATAATAAATGTTCTGAAGATAGATGGTGACGATGGTTGTGCAACAATGTGAATGTGCTCAATGCCACTAAACTGTACACTTACAAATGGTTAAGACAATAAATTTTATCTAATGTGTATTTTAACACAATTTTTAAAAAAAGATTCTACAAGAATACTTTGAGAAGACAAGTCTTTATAGCTTTGAGTCTATCAAAATAAAAATTTAAACAGAAGCTTGTTGAAATTACCCCTATCGATTGCTAACCATTTTCAATAATTGAAGTAAAAAGTTTCTGGAGAGTTGCCTAATCTATTAATCTTAGGTACAAAGTTTCTTCTAGGAAACAGGTTACTGGAAAACTACTCCCTGAATTGTATTCTGCTCTCCACACATACAAAAAGACGTTATTAAAGGTGCCAGTTGAAAGAAAATGCCCATTGACCTGTTGCAAATGTGCAATACAATGACCACAGGAGCCACTGACCCATCGTGGAATCACTGTTCTTGCATAATGATGGCAATCTTTAAAGATGTGGCCGCTCAATTTTTAACCAGTATTTGAATTTTTAAGTAGAATTTCAGACTTAATCTTGTAACCGAGAAGTTCATTGTACGATGACATAATCTGTTTCAGTCTTAGATTTTACTGAATATTGATTTTAACAGCCAGCCATTTGGAATTCAGCCAAGCTGTGAAACTGGTGTTGACGTGTATATAAAATTGTATGTATTTTTTAAATGTACATGAATGAGACCAAAGTACACATGCTATATATAATTTTTAATGAATAATATATCTTGGATATCCTTCCATAGCAGGCCGTAGGTATTTATCCGAGAGAAGTAAAAGCATATATCCACACCAGATTTGCACACTGATGCTCACAGCAGCTCCATTTGTCGTAGCCCCAAACTGAAAACAACCCAAATGTCCATCAACAGGTGAATGGCCAAATTGTAGAATATCCATACAATGGAATACTAATCAACAATTTTAAAAAATGAACTGATGTACACAACAATGTGGATGAATCTCAAAATATTTATGCTGAGTTAAAGCCAGACAACGATGAGTGTATACTGTCTAACTCCATTTACACAAAATTATCAAAATGCAAACTAATCTCTAGAGAGGAAAAGGAAATCACTGGTTGCCTGGAGACTGGGGATGAGGAAGGGAGAAATTAAAGAGACTCAAGAAAACTTTGGAGGTGACAGATATGTTCATTATTTTCATGTGTCATGCTTTCACAGGTTTATACATATGTAAAACTTATCCAATTGTTTAAGTATGTGCCATTTGTTATATCTCAACTAGATCTCAACAAAGCTATTAAAAAACAAAACAAAACAGAAAAAGTTTTCAAGAGTTGGTACTGTGTTTTCTCACACATTCCACAAACTCAATTTTATCAAACCTTTTTTAAAAAGTTTTTCTGTTGATGAAATTTGCCCTTTTCAGTAGCATGTGTGTCAAATATTTCCCCAAATTTGTTGCTTGTTCTAAACTATATTTATGTGATTTTTAGCCAAACAGAAACCTTACATTTTTATCAAATTAAATGTATGGCTTTTATTTTTTGGTCTGTGGTGTTGTGCTCTGCTTAGAAGTTCCACTTCAAAATTGTATATTTAAAATTTTCACACACATTTTATTCCAGCACTTTGATTGCTTTATATTTTATATGAAATTCTGTCTTGAATTTAGTCTGGAATAAGGCAGGAATTGAAACTTATTTTTCCCCTAAATGGTTAGCCAACAAAACCAACACCACTTTTTGAATAATCACTCTTGTCCCACAGATTTTTATCATCTAAAAATGCTTGTATATGTTTGGTTCTATTTCTGGACTCTTTAATCTACTCTACTGGTCAGTCATTGAAGTTTCATAATTGATGCCAATATCTGTGTAGGGGAGGAAGACATTTCCTCTACCCGCTGTGGGTTCTTCTGGCCAGAGAACAAATTAAATTCACATGAGACAGAATAACAGGAGAAACTTAAACAAAGATTTATAACATGTATACATGGGAGAGGCTCATGCAACTCGCCAAAATAGCCAAAGCCACCACCTTAAATATCATCTTCAGCTAAAGACAAAAGAGGATGTTGGGGATGGGGGGAGTCAGTTACAGGAGGTTACCAGACAAGTACAATAAACAAGAGTAAGATTATTATGCAGATTTAAGTCCTTGCCTTCTGCATTGATTAAGAGTTTCTAGAGATAAGGTCATCCTCCCTTCTTCCTGGTACAGAGAGGTAGAGACCTTTACAGATGGAGATTTCCCTTGCAAATGTAAATGTCTCTTAACAAATGGTAAGTAAATTCTACTTTTCAGTTTCTTCCCTATCTGCAGTTTTTAAAAGTAAGCAGCCCAAAATAATCCTCATGCCAAAGAGACAGCATCTTGGGGTGGCCAATTCTAGTCTCCCACATCTGATAGAACTAGTCTCTCTCAAATGTCCTTTTTTAGCGTTATTTGCATATTTGTTTTTCTTGCTATTTTCTGGCTATTCTTGCATATTTATTTTCCAAAGATGAATTGGAAATGACTCCTAGTAATATTGTCTTTTTTTCCCATTGTCTTTGCATTTGTAATTTTTTTCTTCATGCATTTTAATAATATGAAATTTGGTCCATAAAGATTTATGATAGTTACGTCTTCACTCCATTACTATCATGAAATTCCCCTCTGTATCTTTCTTCAGTTTGGTTGTTGTTGAATTCATCCTTGACTGGTCTTCATACCAGCTCTCTTTTTTTGTTTTCATTCCCCTGGGATGTATTGATCTATCTTTCACCTTCAATATTTTTTAATAACTTTGTGTCTGATAACTCTCTTGTAAATAGCATTTAATCATTTTTTACCTGCACCGATTCTTTTTCTCTTACTATGTATTTAATACTTTTATACTTATTCATATGTTGTATATTTAATACTAATTGTCATAATACATTTTATACATTTTTTTTTTTTGAGGAAGATTAGCCCTGAGCTAATTACTGCCAATCCTCCTCTTTTTGCTGAGGAAGACTGGCCCTGAGCTAACATCCATGCCCATCTTCCTCTACTCTATGTGTAGGATGCCTCCCACAGAATGGCTTTTGCCAAGCAGTGCCATGTCCACACCTGGGATCCGAACCAGCAAACCCCAGCCCACTGAGAAGCAGAACATGCAAACTTAACCACTGCGACACTGGGCCAGCCCCTATATTTTATCTTTTTAATATACCCTTTGATTTACTTCATGCTTTTTGTTACTTTGGCTTCGTGTCTACTTTTGTTTCTGTAACTTGGAAGGCTTACTGTCTACTTTTAAGTCTTCTAATAGTTACTTTTCATGAATCTATTCAATAGACCAAAGTTCTATTTCTTTAGTGATAAAATTTAGACACTATCTATTGACTCTGCATATAAAGGATGAAAAATTACCACACCTGGACTTACTTTCACATCTCCCCATCTCCTAATTTTTGTTAGTTATATATATATATTTTTAGTGTCTCTTTTTTATAACTTTTCTATCCCTTTCTTTAATATAATTTCACTCAGTTGTTTAGACTTCTGTCTCTATTTAAGTGGATTCAATGCCCATGACCTCTTCTGTAACCACAGATTCTCTATTCTTGATTTCTCTGCTATTTCTTTGTCAGCGTACAGAAACACAACTGATTGTCATGTTAATTTTGTATCGTGCAAATTTACTGTATTCATTTACTATTTCTATTAGCTTTTTGGTGGATACTTTAGAGTTTTCTTTATGTAAAATCATGTCATCTGCAAATAATGACAGTTTGACTTCTTTCGTTCCAATTTGGATCTCTTTTATTTCTTTTTCTTGCCTGATTGCTCTGACTAGGACTTCCAATACTATGTTGAATAAGAGTAGTGAAAGTGGGCATCCTTGTCTTGTTCCTGTTCTTAGAGGGATAGCTTTCAGTGTTTCACCATGTATGATGTTAGCTGTAGGTTTGTCATATGTGGGGACCTGGAATTGGCCACCCCAAGATATGTCTCTTTGGCATCAGGATTATTTGAGGCTGATTGCTTTTGATAAACTGGGACAGGGAAGGAGGCTCTGAGGAATGGAACTTGCCCTTTGTTAGGACACATTTACGTTTGTAAGGTAAATCTCTATCTGTAAAAGGTGCCTCCCTCTCTGTACCAGGAAGAAGAGAGGCGATGACCTTCTCTCTAAAAACTCTTAATCAATACCAAAGGCAAGGACATAAAATCTGCATTTTATTGTGCTAGTCTGGTAACCTCCTGTAACTGACTTCCCTCCCCCTCCCAACATTGGCATTTCTTAAAGATTAAGCATCTTTCTTTAGGCTAGGAACTGATTGCTGAGCTCACCTGTGACCACCCAGCTCCAGACAATCGACTTGCCTCCGGCTACACCCTCTGAGACAGCAGACCACTACCTGCTGTGTCCATCAAGCGCTGTGCTGACGGGGCAATCTTGTGACTATTGTGGGAGGGACATTTCAATCACATGTGAAACACCCCGTTTGGGGGTATATAACCTATATAACCACTGTGTGCACCCCACTTCTTTGGTGCCCTTTCTTCCTTCGGGAAGAAAGGCCCCGGGCCATGGCTCCTCATAAAGCTTTGTTTAATTTTCTCTTGCTATTCTGTCTCATGTGAATTTAATTCGTTCTCCGGCCAGACGAACCCCCATTTGGGAAGAGGAAATGTCTTCCTCCCCTACACATACATAGCCTTTATTATTTTCCTTCTATCCCCATTTTATTCAGAGTTTTTATCACAAATAAATGCTCTATCTTGCTGACTGCTTTCTCTGCCTCTATTGAGATGATCATGTGATTTTTATTCTTCATTTTGTTTATCTGGTATATCACGTTGATTGATTTGAGGATGTTGAACTATCTTTATATCTCTGGAATAAATCCCACTTGATCACGGTGTATGATCCTTTCAATGTGTTACTGTATTCCATTTGCTAGTATTTTGTTGAGAATTTTTGCATCGATGTTCATCAGTGATATTAGCCTGTAATTTTCTTTTTTTAAATTGTCTTTGTCTTGTTTTGGCACCAGGGTAATGTTGGCCTCATAGAATGGGTTAAAAAGCATCCCCTCCTCTTCACTTTTTTGAAAGAGTTTGAGAAGGATAGTAGTAAGTCTTCTTTGAATGTCTGGTAGAATTCTCTGGGGAAGGTGTCTGATCCTGGACTTTTGTTTTTTGGGAGGTTTTTGACCTCCTTACTAGTGATTCGTCTATTCAGATTCCCTATTTCTTCTTGATTCGGTTTTGGAAGGTTGTATGATTCTGAGAATTTATCCCAGTCTTCTAATTTATCCAATTTGTTGGCATGTAGCTTTCCATAGCATTTTCTAATAATCCTTTGTATTTCTGTGGTATCCATTGTAATTTCTCTTCTTTTGTTTCTGATTTTGTTTATCTGAGGCTTCTCTCTTTTTTTCTTGGTAAGTTTGGCTAAAGGTTTGTCAATTGTTTTTATCTTTTCAAAGAACTAGCTCTTAGTTTCATTGACTTATTTCTATTTTTTTAGTTTCTATTTCATTTATTTGTGCTCTAATTTTTATTATTTCCTTCCTTCTACTGATTTCAGTCATCATTTTTTCTTCTTTTTTTCTAATTCCTTTAGGTATATTGTTAAATAGTTCATTTGAGATTTTTCTTGTTTCTTAAGATAGGTCTGCATTGCTGTAAGCTTTCCTCTTACGACTGCTTTTGCTGTATCCCATAAATTTTGGTATGTTGTATTTTCATTTTCATTTGTCTCTAGGTATTTTTGATTTCTCCATTGCCCCAATAGTTGTTCAGTAGCATTTTTTTTAATCTCCACATATTCGTGGCTTTTCCACTTTTTTTCTTGTAGTTCATTTCCAGTTTCATACTGCTGTGGTCAGAAAGATACTTGGTATTATTTCAATCTTCTTAGATTTATTGACACTTGTTTTGTGACCTAATGTCTGATCTATCTTGGAGAATGTGCATTCAAAAAGAATGTGTATTCTGCAGTTTTTGGATGGAATGCTCTGTGTATATCTACAAGTCCATCTGGTCTAATCTGTCATTTAAGGCCAATGCTTCCTTATTGATCTTCTGTTTGGATGATCTATCCATTGATGTAAGTGGAATGTTAAAGTCCTCTACTATTATTGTGCTACAGTCAATTTCTCCTTTTATGTCTGTTGACAATTGCTTTATATATTTAGGTGCTCCTATGTTGAATGCATAGATATTTATAAGTATTATATCCTCTTGTTGGATTGGTCCCTTTATCATTATGTAATGCCCTTCTTTGTCTCTTGTAACAATTTTTTCTTTTAAAGTCTATTTGTCTGCTATAATTATTGCTGTCCCAGCTTGTTTTTTGTTTCCATTTGCATGGAGTATCTTTTTCCTTCCCTTCCCTTTCAGTTTGTGAGTGTCTTTAGGTCTGAAGTCTGTCTCTTGTATGCAGCACATATATATGGGTCTTCTTTTTCTGTCCATTCTGCCACCCTGTCTTTTGATTGGAGCATTTAGTCCATTGACATTTAAAGCAGCTGTTGATAAGTATGTGCTTATTGCTATTTTGTTATATTTTTCTGGGTGTTTTTGTAGCTCTCTGTTCCTTTCTTCTTCTCTTGCTCTCTTCCCTTGTGATTTGATGGCTTTCTTTAGACTTATGTTTGGGTTCTTTTGTCTTTATTTTACATGTATTTATTGTAGGTTTCTGGTTTGTGATTACCATGAGGTTCATATATATTACCTAAGTAAATAACAATCTATATTAAGATGATAGTCCCTTAAGTTTGACCTCTTACTAAAAGCCCTACACTTTTACTACCCCCCAACATTTTATGTTTTTGATATCATATGTTACTTCTTTACATTGTGTATCTCTTAACCACTTGTCCTGGAAATAGATATTTTTAGTTCTTTTGGCCTTCATATTAGCTTTATAGGGATTGATCTACTATCTTTACTATATATCTGTGTTTACCAGTGATTTTTTTCTTTGATAGTTTTCTTATTCCTATTTGTAATCCTTTCCTTTCCACTTAAATAAGTCCCTTTAACATTTCTTTTAAAGCTGGTTTAGTGGTGATAAACTCCTTTAGTTTTTGCTTCTCTGGAAAACTCTTTATTTCTCCTTCCATTCTGAGGATAATTTTGCTGGGTAGAGTATTCTTGAACATAAGTTTTTCCTTTCAGCACTTTGAGTATATCATGCCTCTCTCTTCTAGCTTGTGAAGGTTCTGCTGAGAAGTCAGCTGATAACCTCATGAGCTTTCCTTTGTATGTAATGTTGCTTTTCTTTTGCAGCTTTTAAGATTCACTCTTTATCTTTAATTCTTGACATTTTAATTATAATTTATCTTGATGTGGACCTCTTTGCATACATCTTGTTTGTGTTCTCTGTGCTTCCTATACCTGGATGTCTGTTTCCTTCCTTAGGTTAGGGAAGTTTTCAGCTATTATTTCTTCAAATAGGTTCTCTACCACTTTGTTTCTCTCTTCGCCTTCTGGGAAACCTATAATACAGATGTTGGTACACTTGATGCTGTCCCAGAGGTCCCTTAGGCTGTCCTCGTTCTTTTTAACTCTTTTTTCTGTTCAGCTTGGGTGATTTTCTCTACTCTTTCATCCAGATCACTGATCTGTTATTCTGTGTCATCTGCTCTGCTGGTGATTCCCTCTACTGAATTTTTCATTTCCATTATTGTATTCTTCAGTTTGGATTGGTCCTTTTTTATATTTTCCAATTATTTGTTGAAGTTCTCAGTTTGTTCATCTATTCTTCTCCCAAGATCAGTGAGCTTCCTCATGGCTATTAGTTTCTATTGTTTATTAGGTAGATTGTTTATCTCTGTTTCATTTAGTTCTTTTTCTGAGGATTTGTCTTGTTCCTTTATTTGGAACATATTCCTTTCTCTCCTCAAAGAGAAGAGCCTACTTCTCTTTGCTTATATCTATGTATTAGGTAAATCAGCTACATCTCCCAATCTTGGGAATGTAGCCATATGTAAGAGATGACTTATAGGGCCCAGCAATGTGATCCCGTCTTGCCATCTGTGCCAAATGTTCCATGAATGTTCTCTATGTGGGCTGCGTTCCCTTCTGTTGTGGTAGGGTTGCCATTGCTGCAGGTAGTTGGGTAAGCTAGACTGGTGCCCAGGCCAGTTGGCTGTAAGGCTCAGCTGTGTGCAGCTGCTAAGGGCACTTTATTGGGTGGGGCAAGCCCTGGAATGGCTGACTGCAAGGTCTAACAGCACACAAAGACTGTTGTTTTGCTGTTAAGTGAGTCAGGCCCCCAGTGTGGCTGGTTGCTAGGCTCAGGAGCTCACAATTGCTGCAGGCCTCTGGTGCAGCTCTGCAGTACTGGCTATTTGCCTGCTCTCTCAGGAGAGCAGATGGGTGGGGCCAGCCCCAGATGCAGCAGCACACAATTTTTTCAGGCATTGGAAGTCAGAGTAGATCCCCTGTGTGGCTGTTTAAGATGACCAGCAGCACAAATTGGCTGCAGTAGACTTGCCCCACGGCCCAAGAGCCCTCATGCTCCACCAATGCAGGACAGCCTGCACCCATGCCCCACTGAGAGGGATCCACTCCCCTCCTCTGCAGAGGTCACCGCCTCCCCCACCTATATGTGCTCACAAGTTTCCTGTGAGCCTACTGGTGGGCAGGGCCAGTCCCCAGTGCAGGCTGCCTGCCATGGTTGTGCTTAGTTAAATTGGTGCTCTAGTGAGTGGGGCAAACCCCTGTGCTAACAAGCTAGACCAAAGAATCCAATGGCAGCTGCCAGCATCTGCATCAGCATGACTGAACTAGATCACAATGATGCCTACCACCAGTGTCTCAGTCCCTGGAGGGGTGGATGCAGGCACCTCCTGCCTCTCTGAGGTGTGCTCTGAGTCTCTTTTACTAATGGGCTATGCACTTTTCTTGTGTTTTTGTGTTGGTTTCTGGAACAGATGAATCTGTGCATAGGCTCTTAGGAGCAGGTTTTTGTTTCTCTGAAGTTCAATAGTTTTTCTGGGCATATTCCCTGTTGGTTTTCAAAGCCAGGGATCTCATCTCAGTTGCTCTGAATCTAAAGGCTGGGATGCCTATTGTGGCATAGAAGCCTTACTCAGATCCCCCTCTCCCCGGGGAATAGCTTCATAACTTTGAGATAGCTTCTGGTCGTGAAGCGCTGCAGCTAGGATGTGTTTTTCCCTCAGCATAGGTATATTTCTGTCTTTTCCACCCCTGTCTGTGTTGTCCGTTGTTGAGGGGGCTTTTTATAATCCAGTTTCCAGATCTTTCTTGGAGGAAATTGTTCCACAGGTAGTTGTATATTTGTTGTGTCTGTGGGAGGAGGTGAGTTCACAGTCCTGTGCTGCCATCTTCCAAACTCCACGTTCTCTGTTCCAGTGGCTCTCAAACTTTGGTGTGCATGAGAATCATGAAGGGTTGGCTTATTAAAACACAGATTGTTGGACTCCACCCCCAGAGTATCTGATTCAATAGTTCTGGGATCATGGTCCCAAATTTGCATTTCTAACAAGTTCCCAGCTAATGTTGATCCTGCTGGTTTAGGGACCACACTTTGAGAATCACTGTTCTGTTTATGCTCCTGTATTTTGATTCATTTCCAGATTAGCTTTATTTACTCATCAAAGAGGTTTTGTTCTGTCTGTTTGTTTGTTTTATCAACAGCTTATGAGTTTTGTATTTCTTGGATTCTTACATGTGCAAAATATTTGTTGCCTTTACACTTAAAGGCAGTGTCATTCAGTTTACTATTTCCAAGTCAAACTCTTTCCCTCTCAGTTTTGTCGGCTTCCCCTGATATAGAAAAGATTGACACCAGCCCCATGTTTCTCTTTTGTAGGTGATTACCTTTGTTTTGGGTCCAGAAGCTTGGAGAATTCTTTGTTTTAAAATTTAGTAACTTGTTTAGAATATGGCTTAATGTTGATTATTCTTAAGCAATTTGTCCTGGAACATGATAGCCTTTTCAATATGCAGACTTATTTCTTGCATTGTTTCATTATTTTTTCTTCTATAGCATCTTTGAGTGTAATTTCTATTCCATTTATTATAGCCTCTGATTCTGGACACCAATCATCCTGATGTCAGATTATTATAGTATACTTTATATCTAATTTCTTTCCTAAAATTGTTAAAATATCCTTGTATTTTTCCTTTGCATTTTCTGTGATTATTGCAGGCTTTTCCTTCATGTTATTAATTTAGTTTTTATCCATGTCTGTTCCATTCCTTGCTATTTCTAATCAATTTTTCTAATAATGCATTGTGGTGTTTAATTGTTTTATTTAGCATTGTGTATTAGTCAGAGTTCTCAAGAGAAAAAGAACCAATAGGATCTCTCTCTTTCTCTCTCTCTCTCTCTCTCTCTCTCATCTACCTATTATTTATCTATCTATCTCTATATATAGAGAGAGAGTTAAGGAACTGGCTTATGCAATTATGGAAGCTGGAAAGTCTCAAGATCTGCAGTCTGCAAGTTGGAGATCTGATGTATAGTTCCAGCCAGAGCCTGAAGGCCTGAGAACCAAGAGAGACAATGGTTTGAGTTCCAGTCCAAAAGCCAGTAGGCTCAAGACCCAAGAAGAGCCAGTGTTTCAGTTCAAGTCTGAAGGCCAGTAAAGACCAATGTCCCAGCTCAAAAAATAAGGCAAGAGTTGTTTCCTCTTACTCAGACATTTTTTTCCACTCAAGTCTTCAATTGATTGGATGAGGCCCACCCATATTAGGGAAGGCAATCTGTTTTACTCAGTCTACCATTCCAATGTTAATTTCATTCAAAAATACCTCACAGACACACCGAGAATAATATCTGGCCAAATGTCTGGGCATCTCATAGCCCAGTCAAGCTGACACATAATATTAATTACCACACATTGTACTCTCAGCTTCTGTTGCCTTAGCTTATCTTTGACTGTTTGTTTCATTGAATTTATAATTTTTTTCACAGAATACAAAACATTTCTTGTAGGAATTTTTCTTCAGGTTTTAATTTATTTAATCTTTTGTTCTTGTTCTTTTTCTGTCATAGTGTTTTTGCATTGTTCTCATACAGCCCTCCTCTCCATCTTACTATTTAACATGTGGGGCACCATCTAGATTTCCTATTTTCCCAGACATAGTGTGGATGAATTCTTATTTACTCTCTTTTTCACATTGATCTGAGACTTGTTTGTCTTCTCCTAAGAAATTCAATTTGAGGCTGAGTCTTTTGTGTTCTCTCTTCTCTCCCATTTCCTAAGGACAAGTTGAATGGAGCAACTATTAGCTAGAATTAGATTCTTCTGGAGGAGAGAAAACTCAAAGCAATGGTGATTTAAAGCAGAAAGAAGTTTGTTTCTCTGTCTCTTAGAAGTCTGCACTGGCCATTATGGTTGATAGGATACTCCACAGCGTTAGGGTCTCAAGCTCAAGTTCACCATGTGGTCCCAGGTCACCCTAGCTCGAGCCATCACATCTGCTTTGTAGCCAGAAAGAAAGAGAGAAGAAGAGAAAATGGGAATACCACTCCATTTAAGTACCTTCCCATTGTATGCATCACTTCAGCTTATCTCCAATTGCCCAGAATTTAAAACCTGTGAGTACCTAGCTCCAAGGTAGCTTGGAAACATCATTTTTGCTG
This sequence comes from Equus quagga, assembly GCF_021613505.1. Taxonomy (NCBI): domain Eukaryota; kingdom Metazoa; phylum Chordata; class Mammalia; order Perissodactyla; family Equidae; genus Equus; species Equus quagga. Next base: position 50,458,077 of record NC_060275.1, on the reverse strand, counting down.
GATGGACTTGTCCCCAGTAAAAACATGAATTTTCTTTTTTAACTGAAAAAGAAGGGAGGGACAGACAGGGTGCAACTATTGGTGTCTACGGGGATGAGGGAGGTGGTGAGAAAAGAGGAGGAGCTTCAGCAGGGGCCATGGGCTCTCATGATTGGTGGACCTGGTCATTGCTCTTTTTGCTGTCCTTGGGTTAAAACTCTTGTGCCAAAATTCATTACATTTTATTGACAGAGTATATTTATTCTTAGATTCTAGCTACTCTCCAATTAAGGGTAGAACCACGAAGCCTTTGCTTCTGACCAAGGAAAAGTGTAGGCGTTTATTTCCTTCTCTTCACCTCTGCTTCACCTGCCAATTGTCTCTGCCTAGTAGCCACACCACTCTCCTCCAGATGGAGGAAAGAAAAGATAAGTGAAGCCTGTGGGGTTTGATAATCTGCAGTGGGGAAGGAGGGACCTCAAATACAGCTTTCTGTGTGTTTTGTCTTTTCTGTTCACTTCATTTCATTTTTGGGGATATTCTGTGATTTAGCTTCACAAGTGTTTCATTTTATCCCAAAATTCTGCTCAAATATCCCCAGATGGAGACAAAATATGTAATTGTAAACTAGGTGGATAGATTCATCAGAATAAGAAAAACCCATCTTTTTAATAGCTCCCATGTGCCCCTACTGGAAACTGCTAATCCAGGCTGACAGTAATGACTCTTACTTGTCCGAAGATATAAGCTTACATTTTTCTTTGGAAACTAATTACTGGATCATTTATAAAATTAAAATTTAGCTACATGCACCTCTCCTGTGCTGCTGGTTATTTTTCAGCGCCTAACTCTGTTGGTTATGGCAACCCAAAACTACTTTTACTCAGTGAATGAAGACATTTTACAACATAAAATAGATCTTCAGGGAAACTTCAGAAACTAGCTTACTGATGGATTTTATTGCATGATATTCATCTTTCTCATCTTTTATATTTTCCTCCCTAGACAGCCATCTCCTAAGAAATCAGACTGGCATACTATAACCGTCTGGCTCATTTGAAAGGCCTGATTAGTGTGAATAATAGTGATATATATAATAATTATAACTAATATTTATTGAGCCCTAATCAAAAATACCCTTCTTAAACACAGCTTAGTGCTACACAGAAGTAGAAATATTCATTTCAAAATTGGACTCCTGCACTTTAGTATGAAAATTTCCTTCCTTTGCCCTCCTTGTTTTAATGGGACCCTTATGTTGTAGACATTTCCCACCACACTATAATACTGGTCTCAGTATCCAGAAAGCTGTCATATATTACAAGCTTATATATTAGCAAGCTTACTTGCTTTTTTGCTCACGTTCCTGAGAGGAAGACAAAATTGCAGCTTCCCTGTTGTGTGCCTCTGTTTCTATTACTTCCACTACCCCTTCAGGTCACTCAGATGTACCAAAACATGATTGGTGACTGTGGCAATTTGATTTTTCATTAACTCTATTCAGTAGCTTTGCTTTTTTTGGGCAGAAGGATTTCACTTTATATCCATGTTTTGGATGAGCAAAGGTAGGCAAATATTTTTCTTTTCTTTTCCTAGAAAATGTAAATCCCAGGGGAAGATATTGGGGATTCTGGTTTTCATTTGAATGCCCACTCAGGTCATGAGAAATGAGTTGTAGTCTTTGTTTTGCCCCAAGCTCAGAAACCCCAATTTACAGGAAATTGACCAGAAGTCTTCGCAAGAAGAGCAGGGATTAATGCGAACCGTGCAGCAGTCAAATCTTCATCCAGGGAGACTCCACACCTCTGTGAGAGCAGAAACCAGACAGGATCTCTGCCTCCCTGTTGCGAGGCACCCCATGGCACCTTGGGTGCTCAACGTGAAAAGACGGAGCGTTTCAGCGTTAGCCTTTCACCTCGTAATTCTCATTTCCAGAGCAAAATATCATTTTGTGGCAGCCTGAGGTTTTACCCTCTAAACATGAGCATTCTGATTTTCTTTTGCTGCTCCCAGAATGTTTGTATTTGTTGTTAAACAATGTCAAAAAAATATTTGTAAAGAGTAATTTAAAGGGTAGAGTGCAGTGGGAAAATCATAGATTTTAAATACATATCAATTATCAGTTTTGCTTCAACATTTTGGACTTAGACTGAAGATTGATGTTATAGTTTTACACCAGATCAACGGTGAGTTTGATCTTTACCATTCGCTACAATGTTCTATGAAGTTTGAATCCAATTATTTTCTGAGCTTTTCTATCCAAGTCCTAGCTCTCTGACCCTACGTGTCTGGAGACAGGGTCACTGTCTGCAGGAGGCATAGCTGTCTTTGCCGGTGGCATCTCCAGCCTCCTGTAAGTATTTCCTAGCTTCCTTCAACACAGCTGAAAGGGTGCTGGAGTTTCTCAATACCCACTTCCCTACATCCCCAGAGGGGATCTGCTCCAGGTGGGTGGGCTCACATGCAGTCAGCTGATAGCCAGATGCCGAAACTTTAGGCTAAGCTGTACCCAACTGGGAGCTCTCCCATCCCCAACACATTGGTATCCCACACCAGACACTCCCTTTGGAGTAGGGTCCAATTTCAGCATCATTTATGTTGATGCTTTGGGTCTCCAGAGTAATTATCCCCAAATTTTAAACAAAATCCATTTTAGGATCTGCTTTGTCCCTAAAGTTTTTATGCTTAAACTCTATAATCTTACTGCATTTATTCTTAATTGTTAAATAAGAAACAATAATGTTTCAATATGTGTTATTCTTAGATGTTATATGCACATTTTAGTGAATAGATAAAAGTAGGCATTGATTCCGAATAAAAGCAGTGGGAAATACAGCAGATATGAAAAACAGAACTTAAGACAAAAAAAATCAATGTCCCTCTGTAATGCTTTTCCTCCTTCCGCATTGTTAAGTTTTCTCTGATCTCTAGAGCATGCCAAAAGTTCAAGCACAAATAACTATAAAAAGAGAAGCCCAAAAAACATTTTTTTAGAAGAGATGTATTAAATGTAAGATCTTTCACACAATAATTTTTTAAAAGAACACAGTGAACAAGGTAGATAAGTTAAAAGATAAGAGGATTAAAAAAAATGGAACAGATTAAAATACTCTTGGCCCCTCTGCCTTATACATCCCACCACCAGCATCGGCTGCTTTTTCGGTTTATTTTTAATAGAGAAGGACTGAAAATTAATCTTTTGTATTAGAGGCCAGAATAGTGTTACTTTTGTGGGGTACTGATGGGAGGTGCCCCCAGGGGAGCCTGCTGAGTGCTTGAGTTGGGTATCGGTTGCAGAGTGTGTGTGTGTGTGTGTGTGTGTTTGTGTGTATGTGAAAATTCATCGAGCTGAACACTTACGACTGGGGCCCATTACTAAATGTAAGTCACGCCTCCCTAAAAAAAATAATTTAAAAAGCAGTGAGATTTAACCTAAACTAGCTTATTAAGATGTACAAAGAGCATTTCTGTTCCCCTTGGTGCAGTGCACCGTACTGCCTCACACCTCACTCGGTGTGCTCAGTGGGCACCGTGGGGGCCCCACATATCACACTGCCTGTTGCAGGGATATCCAGGGGCCAGCAAATCAAGCAGGTGTCTGACCACCAGCAGTGGCCTCAGTTTGGACGGGATTGTTTGTTTCAATGCATTGAGGCCGCTTCAAAATTATTAAATGAAAAACGTTTAATAACTATGCGGCCATTGTTTAATATATATGATGTATGACATTTTTCAGGAAATGGCTATTTAACAATGAGATCTAAATTAGTTGAAATTTCAGGTGCATTTGGAGTAATTTCCCAAAGACCACAACATCAAAGGAGCAGAGAGCAATGGTCAGTTGCTTGACCAGGGGCCAGAGGACCCGACTTCTCCTCCTGCCCTTGTCACCAGCTTACTCAACCACTTTGCCCAGGCCACCTGAACACTTGGCCCTCAATTTTCTTATTTATGAGATAAAGGTGTCACAACTCTAAAATTATGAGACTATAAAATTTTAAACTTTATAAACTCTTTGAATTAATATCTTGAACTGTTACCTGTCCCTAAGGGAGAGGCAAGTTTTTAAAAAAATAAGAAATTACATGGTAAAAAACATTCAAACAGTACAGAAAGATACAAAATGAAGTCTTCCTTTCCACCTAAAAATGACTCCACTCCACTAGAAAATGACATAGTTCCCTAGATTATATTGACCAAACATAATTAGTGCTAATAATTACTTATCCTCCAAGAAATTTTTATGCAAATATAGATAGATTTTAAAATGTTTATGCAAATGACTTCATACTAAATACTGTCCATATTTTGATTTTTTCCACTTGATGTATTTTCAGATCTTTCACATGAAACATACGAATTTACCTCATTCTTTTTTAACAGGTGTATGTTATTTCATTTTTCTTCATAATTTATTTAATCAGCCTTCCACTAATGGATGTTAGGGTTATTTCCAGAATTTTGTCATTACAATTAATTCCCTAGTAAACATCTCTTTATGTGTGTAAATAGGCATATTTTTGCGAATATATCCCTTAAGGTAAATTTCCAGTAGTAGAATTACCAGATCAAATGATAGGTGCATTTTAAATTTTGGCAGACTGTGTTAAATTACCCTTATAAAAGGTTTACCAATTTATCCTCCAGCCAACCACGTGTTAGAGTGCCTATTTCCTCCCACCCTTGCCAACACTGGGCATTACAGATCTTTTACATTTTTTGTCAATCATATGTAAAAATATGGTGAGGGGTAGATGTTAAGATCAGAATTGAATGATGTAAGATTACCAATCTTAATGTATTTCCTTGTATTTGGCCCAACAGAAAGTCTCTTTCATCTTTAAGTGTTTGGAGTTTTGCATTTATCAGCCTGTCAATTTATTCTACAATAACTTTTGAAGTTTAACAATTAACCAGATTTACTTATGCTACTAAAGACTATCAAGACACACCTTACATTTCCATTGTGTTTCACTCCCTCATTTAGTTTCAGAAGATTTGCCATAATGGGCACATCTGCCATTTAATTGATATAGATGAAAACACAATGTACACGTCACTGCCTACGTTGTGTCCTGAGACTTGAACAGTGAGTGAAAAGGAAAAACAGATTATGCTTTGTAGGACATGCACCATTTTCTCAGGTTAACTCGCAGATTTTTTCTCTGATCTAGTAGGGCTCATCCTAACAGCTACTTGCTAATCCTTCCAGAAGGCGGAGTGCAATACCCTATCCCGACACTGCTTCAGGCAGAAATATAATTGTTGAATATTAACCATATTCCATTTTGCATCTGGCTTCACAGACTTTCATGAACATGGTTGGTAGGAACATGTCTATTTACAGAAAGGGAAAATGACACTCAGCAACAAGAAGTGATGAATTCTAAGTCATTAGGTTGGGGCCCACCTGAAATACAACTTCAGACTTAAAAACCTTCAGTGCTTTGAAAATATCACACATAACTAACTTTTACTACTCCCACAAGAAAATTCTAATAATCTGTAGAGGTTTTTACAACCTTCCTTTAAGCTACAAAAATACTCATCTGCCATGAACAAATCTCCAGAGTTCACTGATAGATATCGTTTGTCATTTACGCCCTCTAAAGGGTATCTGAGAGTATATTCGTCATAGGCACGGCTTTTTAAATGACCACATTGAAACCTGGGAAAGAAGAGATAAAGGAAAAGAGAAGAGGCAGAGAGGGAAGGAGAAGAAGACTAGAAAGGAAGAAAAGGGAAGTGGTGAAGACGATGCTGAAGAGTGCAGGGTCAGCTGGGGGTCAAGGGTGGAAGGGTAGAATTATTTTCAAATTTATATGGGTCTAGCCTGATTTATTTCACCAGTTATACAAGGTCACAGTGTCAATTTACAAGGTTCTTTTAGTACACCTACCAGTATTATTAGATCTGTAAAATGGAATTTATATTACTACCAAGATTTTTAGAGAACATTTATAATACATGCTAAAAACATGGAAGAGAGATATTCGCTTCAGGAAATAGGGAGCAGATATACTTTTACCTATATTCTCACCAATTACAACCCCAAATCCTGGATATTGTATATAAAACACATATAAGAAAACTCTCAGAAGTGGAGAAAAGAAGGCAGACCAATTAGGGACCTTGATACACAGGGAACAACATGTGGTGAGTTTCCTGGGTTTGTTTTTCGCCTCAGAGAGTCAAGACTTGGAGCCAAGAAGCCACCAACCCAGAAAGGCCAACAGGCACAGACAAAACAACAGCCTGCTCTCTCTAATCAAAGGACCAGGTAAGAGGGCCATGTAAGAAGAGAAAACACTTTTAGACGACAACCACCCTAGTTCAGTCACACACTATGGAATACGTCCTGTGTCCATGGATTGGGATACTCAACTAGACGAATGTTAGTTCTTCCCAATTTGATACACAGGTTTGACAGAATTATTATCAAAATCTCGGTAAGATTCTTGTAGATATAGATAAGATTAGTGTAAAATTTATATGCGAAGGCAAAGGAACTAAAACTGCTGAAACAATTTTGAGAAGGAAGAATAAAGCAGAAGGAATCGGTCCGCCCAATTTCTAACAACAGTTGAATAGATAAAGAAATAAAGTGTGGCATATTCATACAATGGAATACCACACAACAGTGAGTGAGTGAACCCCAGATACAGGCATGAGATGAATGAATCTACACAATTTGGGGTGAAAGAAGCCAGACACAAAAGACTATATGCTATATAATTTCATTTATGTAAACATTTAAAACAGCAAACTTAAACTATATTGTTTATGGATGAACTTAGGTAGTAAAAGTATAAAACAAAGTAAGGAGTTGGTTTCCACAAAAGTCAAGAGAGTAGTTCTTTCTGGTGGGAGGGCTGTGGGAGAGGTATGACTTGGCAAGAGACATGAGGGGACTTCCGGGCTGCTGGCAAGATTTTATTTCTTATGGTTATAGGAAGTGTGCTTTATAATAATGTCTTAAAGCTGTACTTTCATATTTTATGCATCTTTCTTCACAAAGATTTTATTTCTCAATATAAAGTCTATTTAAATAAAAAAAAAAATCTCTCAGGACTGCCCCGTGGCCGAGCAGTTGGGTTCCCATGCTCCGCTTGCGCGGCCAGGGTTCACCGGTTGGTGAATGCTGCACAATGCTCATCACGCCGTGCTGAGGCAGCATCCCGCATAGAGGAACTAGAAGGACTTAGAACTGGGATATAAAACTATGTACTGGGGCTTTGGGGAGAAAGGAGAAAGAAAAGAGGAAGATTGGCAACAGATGTTAGCTCAAGGCTAAGCTTCCTCACCAAAAAAAAACAAAAGAAGCTATCTAAAAATAATAAAATAAAATAAAATAAAATAATTTCTCTCATCATCTTTGGGAAGGAGCAAGATAGAAGTTAGGGAGAACAGTTGAGGTGGAGAGGAGAAATTGCTATTGCAATACTCCAGGTATGAGATGACAAGAAGCAGGACTAGCACATTAGTGGTTGGGATGGAAGGGAGATATTTGAGAAGACTTAGAAAGTTAATGGAGGAGAGGAAAAAGTCAGGATGTGGCAGCCAGTCCCTAAAGATGGCCACCAACAAACCAGACCGCTCAGTAGTGTAGTCCTACATTGATTCTGGGATGGTCCATTAAAGCTGATGGACTGAGGCAGAAATGACACCACATGACTTCCAAGGCTTGGTCAAAGGAAGGTGTGCCTGGGTCTCTTGGATTGAGAACCCAGCTCTCATACTGTGAGAAGCCCAAGCCACCTAACTGAGCTCTCAGCTAACAGCCAACATCACCTGCCAGCCACGTGAGTGAGCTATCTTAGGTGTCCAACCCAGGTGAGCCAGCAGATGACTACAGTCCCAGCTAAAATCTGACTTTAATTCCCTGAGAGAATCCAACAAGAGATACCTTCCTGAGCCTAGTTAACCCGCAGAATTGTGAAAGTAATAAATTGCTATGCCACTAAGTTTTGGAGAGGTGTGTTACATAACAATGGGTAACCAGAACACAAGGATAATTCTCCAATGCCCAGCTTGGGAGACTGGCTGGATGATGATGAACCTAGCTGAGATAGACAATGTCGGAGAAAAAATAGATTTGGGTGAAGAACCCACTGACACTGATTTCCAAATACTAACTACTCTTTCCCCAGTAATTTGTTAGTTCTTTGAAAATATCTTTTTCATGGCCCTTACCACACTGCCCTATAATGATTTATTTACATGTCTGTCTTCCCTGCTAAATTGTGAGGTGATTCAAGATAGGACTGTAACTTAATCAAGTGTCTTATTAGTCCCTGAAAGCAAGGAAACCCTCAGTGGATGAATGAATGAATGAAAAAAAGAATAAATGAATGAATACTCACATCTCATACAGATAAATATCAAATAAACACATTAGGAAACGTAAATGTAAAAAGTAATAGAAATTAGTTGCTAATATCTTACTGAACAAGCTAACGTCTTACTAAGCTACAGTTAGAAAACAGTGCAGAATGTGATGAACATAGAACTAAAAAGACTGTGCATTTACCTATCTATTTCACTCCTCTCCTGGACTTACTCTTTCCAGAGAGTACTTCTATTCCATAAATTTATCTTCTATCTGGTATTTAATTAGGAGAGATTTTCCCACTAGGTTTACAGATTATATTTTGAAGATATTCTTCTTTTTGTATGAATTGGGTAGTTAGTAAAAAAAACCAAAGCAACAAAACAGAGAATGCCTTAAGATTTTGTGAATTACAGAGATCTACAGGTTTTTCTCGTTACCCAATACGAGATTGTAAATAAATTAAATTGCTTTAGGCACTTCTTTTATCTATCAGTATTGACTATTCTAGGAAGCCATTAGGACAACCCTACTCTAAAATCTTTGATGGAGTGCAATATGTAGTATTTAACCCAACAAAATACAATTAATTTATTTAGAGTTTAGAAGAGTCAGTGTAAGAATTTAAATCATGTGCACATGGCTGCCCTATGATTTCAGTTGCCTATCCTTTCCATGAGTAAAGAAAACAGCTATAGCTGACAAATCCATTTGTTGGAATTGTATGATCAGTTGCTTTTGCAAATACAAAATCCGGCAGCATTTTGTTTCGAATTATCACATGAACTTGAATGAATCTTTAGAGAGAGAACTGCCGATTTTGAAGGGCCACTGGACGTACTGAAATATTCATCAGAAAAGATGTCTGCCAACCACTTCAAAAGCCCAGCTCCTTCTTCAAATTACACACTAGACATAGAAGATTTGGGGAATGTTAACAAAATGAGAAAATCAATTACTCAGATACTTTGGTTGAAATCTGAACTGCTGAAATTGGGAACAGCTAGAGCACATCTAAGGTTAGGGGTTGATGAGAAAGTGTCTTTCTAGAATAAGCAAAATTCTGTATACTGTTCAATGATCACTATTACTGCAAAGATGGCCAAATCTTTGATTGGGACATTGGAAGAGTGGAGAAACTGGTAGGGATTCTAAAGAGACCCCTAAAAGTAGTCTAATTTATAAAGACTGGGCTTCTGGATTATTCACTCATTCAATAAATAAAGATGAAATATCTACCGTAGTTGCTCACCCTACCATCTCCTTGAAAGCAGCCCCTTTATGGCCAGTGGTATTTCATTTTTTAAAAAATCAGGAACCAAGCTACCTGCACGACATGTTTTTTTTTTCTGCACGACATGTTTTATCATTATTCAAGAAGTGACTTCTGCCAGTCTTGCCAACCCAAACCCATTTCCCCCTTAATGCTCTCCAGCCTCACACCATGACCCCTCCTTTTTTTTTAACCCTCAGTCTTAGATCATTGGTTCTCAAGCTTGGCTGCAAATTAGAATCATATGAAAAGTTTTTTTTAAACATCTAATGCCTAGGCCCACCTGTAGAGATTCTAATTTAACTGCTCTGGGGTGAAGCCCAAGCATGAGTAGTTTTCAGAAGTTCCCCAGGTGACTCTAATGTGCAGCCAGCATTGAAAGCCACTGCACTTGATCCCCACCTCCTCTGCTGAAGCTCTTCCTCCGCCTCTTCCACCCCTAGGAATCAATCTCAAAAGCCTCCACTCAACATCCCACCAGCAGCCCAAGTAACACCTCACCTCTGAGTCATTTCATGACTTCCCCAGGAAGAAACACCTCTCTCTCCTTTGTTCCCCCTTATGCACTCTGCAGAGTTCCATCCGAGCACCTGGCGTGAGCTAATGAACTTCATGGTCAGGTCTCTGCTTCCACTGGACTGTGAATTGATTAGGGTAGGGTTCTTCTATGTATCCCCTATGTGAATAAGCGTTGCCAGGAGGAATGAGATATAAACTACTTTTGGAACTCCATCTTTTCTGATTTAAACCTTCAGAATCCCTTGGGGGAATATTTCCAAGAATACTGGTATTCCAAAGACCCATAAATTCTCCAAATTCTCCCCTGCAGACCTGGTAGGGGGATAGGTGATAGTGGGGATGTGGGAGCGAATGTCCAAGGCTATAAAAATCCATCTTTAGGCCCAACTGTTGGGACACACTCCCTTAGGGTCTTTGCAGTCCATTTTTGTATTCTGGAAATATCAATAACAAAAATGGCTATGTACCAGGCACTGTTCTAAGATTTCATTTTCCCCCAGCTTTAATTGACAAATAAAAATTGTATATATTTATAGTGTACAACGTGATGTTTTGATATATGTATACATGATGAAATGATTACAACAATCAAGCTAATTAATGTATTCATCGCTTCATATAGTTACATTTTTTTGTGTGGTGAAAACATTTAAGATCTATTCTGTTAGCAAATTTTAAGTATACAATACTGTTTTGTTTCAGGGGGCAGCAAATTAATGCTCAGAAGCTGAGTTCGTCTTTGCGCATATTTTATTTAATGCAGGTTTACTGTAGGAGTTATAACAATTTCACAAGCCAATAGCATACTGAATAATGCCTCTTAATACGCCAAAAAAAAAATAACATACATATTCCAAACCAATGATAGATTAATCACACTATTGTTCCAGGCAAGGCAAGATGAAAAGAATAAAGTCCAAATTTATTTTAAGGCATACCTTTTTATATAAGTAGGTATTTGGGAGGGGTGGCTTGACCAACCAAGAGCTGACTTCCAACTGCCAGGGCAAAAGTGAAAAGTCCCCTGTTGCTAGAGCACGTTGCTAGGGAATGAAGGCGCTGGTGTTGGCGGGCAAGACAGGCTGCTCCAAAGGTTATCACTCCAGGGACCGTCAAATGTCCTTTCTCTTCCTGAGACTGCTGCACAGTTTAACACTACCGCCAACCAAAGAGTTGCCATGGCCACAGCAGGAGCAAGTGTCTCCAGATCTTCAGAGAGCTATTTAGATCAGCAGAGTCACCTTGCCCAGACCCAACACTCTTGAGTAATTCTCACACACTCTGGGTATTTATAGTGTAACTATCCCTTTGTCATAGCTGCTTCTCCACATGTTCTTATCAATAAGCCCCCAGCGGAGTCCCTCAGCAGCTGGGCTGCTGAGCGCCTATCAACAACAACAGATGAAATGATGACACCTGACACAACTTACTTCATTCTTACATCAAAACAACTTTACTTCTAAAAACAACTTTTTCTGTCTTTGCCATAAACAAATGGATTAAAATAATTTCACTGAAGTCATAAACAAGTGGATTTGAAATCATATCAAACCAATACACAACAAATACAGTATTATTAACTGTAGTCATCACACTGTACATTAAATCTCCAGAACTTGTTTATCCTGCATAACTAGAACTTTGCACCCTTTGACCAATATCTCTTCATTTCCCCAACCCCCCATCCCCTGGCAACCACCATTCTACTCTCTGCTTCTGAGTTTGATTTTTTTAGATTCCACACATAAATGAGATCATGCAGTATTTGTCTGATGTGCTGCCTTATTTCACTTAGCATGATATCCTCCAGGTTTATCTATGTTAACTCAAATGACAGGATTTCCTTCTTTTTTAAAGCTGAATAATATTGCACTGTGTGTATATATATACCACTATTTTTTTTAATCTATGCATCTGTCAATGGGCATTTTGGTTGTTTCCACATCTGAACTATTGTGAATGGTGCTGCAATAAACATGGGAATACTAATCTTGATTTCAATTCTTTTGGATATATACCCAGAAGTGGGCTTACTGGATCATATGGTGGTTCTATTTTTAATTTTTTGAGGAACTTTAGTACTTTTTCCATAGCAACTGCACCATTTTACATTCCCATCAACTGTGTGCAAGGGTTCCAATTTCTCCACATCCTTGCCAACACTTGTTATCCTTTGTCTTTTTGATAATAGCCATTCTAACAGGTGCTAGCTGATATCCCATTGTGGTTTTGATTTGCATTTCCCTGATGATTACTGATGTTGAGCATTTTTTCATATACCTGTTGGCAATTTGTATGTCTTTTTTGAGAAACATCTATTCAGGTCATTCACTCATTTTAAATTGGGTTATTTGTGCTGTTGAGTTGTTTGAGTTCTTTATATATTTTGGACATTAACCGCTTATCAAGTGGTTTCCAAATATTTTCTCCCATTCCATAGGTTGTCTCTTCGCTGTTGATGGTTTTCTTCGCTGTGCAGAAGGTTTTTAGTTTGATATAATCCCATTTGTCTATTTTTACTTCTGTTGCATGTGCTTTTGGGGTCATATCCAAAAAATCGTTGTCCAGATCAATATCAAAAAGCTTTTCATTTCATCCTCATAAGAACTGTATTTGCTAGATGCTAATAATGTCCTCATCCTAGAGTTAAAAGAAATTGACACTAAAACTTTACCTATTTTACTTCATATTTGCAACAACCCTATGGGGAAGTGAAGCTCAGAGGCTAAACAAGTTGCTCAAGGTCATGAGGCTAGTAAGTGGAATCAAATCCAGCTCTGCTACTTACTTGTTTAAACAGTTGGGAAGCACTGCCCTATCAATTTTAATAACCTCTTATGTCCATGAGATGCTTTGGGCCGTAAATAAAAGAAACCATAATTCAGATCCATTTAAACAAAAAAGAAATGTATTATAATAAGAAACCTTGAGATAGAGTAGCCCTAGGCATGATCTTCAGTTGGTGCTTTGGCTTCCTTCTCTTTCTCTGCTCTTCCCTCCACCTTGTGCAGGCTTTATTCTGAGGTTGGTTCCTTCCACTAGATGGTCACTGAAATCCTGGAAATCATACCAGACACAACAAGAGGCCTTTTCCTAACTGATCGTTTCCAAGGGGATAGGATAACTGGGATCACCTGGAGAAGTAGAATGGGTGCTGGAGAGCCAATTGCTATCTCCACCACCCTTATATTACAGAGCATGTTTGAGTTTTCAGAATTCTTTCATGGCGGTTATTGCTTATGATTTTCATAACAACTTATGTAAAATATCAGTTCTGGGTTGTCCTCAGGGAAGCAGGGAAAAGCAATTTAAGTTTGATTTGAATATTAACATTCAATATATTAAAGTACACATCTCACAATCTAATCCTTCCTTAGGCTTTTAAGTCTAGCTTATAAATTCTATTTTTATAACTCTAACAAATTTGTCAATTACTTTAAAGAGACTTTTGATTTAAATGGTCCTATTTATAAACATAATGAAATATTTTAGGATCTTTTATACTGCACTTATAAATTTAATATACATTTGATTTCATTAAATAATTGTCTGACTCAATAAATAAAACCTTCCTGAGCACTAAATGATTCTTATAAATATGATATGTTAAATTAAACTTATAATATGTTGAATGTAAAGTTCTCTGAAATAATTGAGTTCTAGATTTAAACTTAATCGCAAGTCTGAGTCAATTAGGCATTTGCACTTTTAAATTGGATTTACAAGGCAGTTACTCTAATATTCAATCATCTTAAAACATAACAAGCATATAAAACACCAAATATGTACATATTCTTTAAGACAACAATACGAATACCATGAGTTTAGTTCCCTTAAATGCTCTTGGGGTTACAAGGCATTTCCCACTCAAGCTATGATTTTCCCATGTAATTATTGCTTGAGGTTGCATAATCACCAAATATTTCAGCCAGGATGCTAACTAAATTCTTAGTGAGGAACAGAATTCTATTTGCAGTTGCTATGTCAGTCACGCCTTAATTTCGGGAGAGCATGGGTCAAATAGCCCAAGGCCCAGACTTTTTTTTTAAAGATTGGCACCTGAGCTAACAACTATTGCCAATCTTCTTTTCTTTTTTTAATTTATTCTTCTCCCCAAAGCCCCCCAGTACATAGTTGTATATTCTAGTTACAGGTCCTTCTGGTTGTGCTATATGGGACACCAACTCAGCATGGCCTGATGAGCAGTGCCATGTCCGTGCCCAGGATCTGAATGTGTGAAACCCTGGACCACAGAAGTGTAGTGTACGAACTTAACCACTCGGCCATGGGGCCAGCCCCCAAGACCAAGACTTCTGATTCTTGCCTTAGAGGAGTCTGCCCCTCCCACATCACTTGATTGGTTTGTGCATTTCCTTGGCTCTTAAGATATGTAATTGTGTTTTCCTTAACTCTCCAAAGAACTTTGAATTTGCTTGATTCCTACATTCTTTTCTTTTTGTCTAGTTTTTATTTATTTTTGTTGTTGTTGTTTCTGTTGTTGAAGAAGATTCACCCTGAGTTAACATCTGTTGCCAATCTTCCTCTTTCTGCTTGAGGAAGATTCACCCTGAACTAAGATCTGTGCCAATCTTCCTCTATTTTGTATGTGGGTTGCTGCCACAACATGGCTGACCAGTGGTGTAGGTCTGTGCCTGGGATCCGAACCTGTGAACCTGGCTGCTGAAGCAGAGCATGCCAAACTTAACCACTAGTCATGGGGCCAGCCCCAGACTCCTACATTCTTTCTTATTCTTAGGATCTCATAACTCTTGTGAGGTATTAAAATGATATTCATTTGAGGGGCCGGCCCCGTGGCTGAGTGGTTAAGTTCATGTGCTCCGCTTCGGTGGCCCAGGGTTCGGATCCTGGGCGTGGACATGGCACCACTCATCAGGTCATGTTGAGGCAGCTTCCCACATGACACAACTAGAAGGACTCACAATCAAAATATACAACTATGTACTGGGGGGATTTGGGGAGAAAAAGCAATTAAAGAGATTATATCTATTTGAATTCTGTGTTTATCTGGCTATTGGTTTACAACTTCCAAGGTAACTCAACTGACATGATTTATGCTAGACAAGATGCCTGGAAATCATGTGGTTGGGCTCTCAACTCTAGGAGTTCTCTTCTCTCAGAGCAAGCTCTCTGTGGCCTATGACTCTTGTTCCTGTTTAGAGAACAATCATACAACTCACAAAGCTAGCCAATGAAGGAGTTAGTACCCACCAAAGTGGTATGAAAATTACTTTAAACTTAAAACATCTAAACAATTGCAGCCACAGAAAGAAACATTATCTAAACTTAAGTAGAGCCTCTGAAAAATACAACTGCCATTGAGCCCCCTCTGAAACAGTTTCCAGTTTGGGAGAAGACTGACCCTTAGCACAGGGAAGTACAAATCCAGCTACCATTAGCATCAAAAAGTCTGATAGAACCTTCCATACTTTCCCATTGAAACCGAAACCTCCCCTTTTTCGCTCAGTTGGTATATAAACCTTTACCTCGGGCTGTTTAGTGGGTTACTCCTCATGAGCTCTCCCATGTGCATATATAAATAACCTTGTCTTTTCTCCTGTTAATCTGTTTATTGTCAATTAATTCTCAGGCCCACGACTGTTTGAACTTCAGTGGTAGAGGAAAAGTTTTCCTTCCAGCCATGTTGGTGATGAGGATGGGATGGTCGGGACTCCTGCTTGCTCCAGAGACTGCAGCTGAGATCCCAGGACCTCTGACCAAGCTGGCAAAGGCACACTTTTCACCAAACACCAGGATCTCTGCTGAGGGTCCAGTCGAGTGAGGGTGGTAAGAGACTCTGCTTGCCTTTTCTAAAAGGGCCTTTTCAAACTTTAGATTTACAGGAGAAAACTTTTTGGTTAGAACTAGACGTTTGGGTATTATGACACTTGTTATAGATAGCCATTGTGTCCTGCCCATTTGTCTCAGTCTTTTGTGTTGTTGCTGGTCAGAAGGAGGAGAGTCCCAGGGGAGAACACAGGCACAGGTCGTCTAAGTCTGTTGTTTGAGCCAGCCTCACAGACTACCGAGTTTACAGTTCTCGTCAGACTGGTGTCCACTTAGACAAACTTTGCTGTGGGTCACCAAGAAAACTGGATGAGGTTCTCCTTCCAACCTGACTTTGTGTCCTGAGAGCTTGGCTTGGATTCAGAGAGGCCAGTCTCTCCAGTTTTCCACCTGCCATGTGGCACGACAGATTGTTGCTCTCAGGAGGTTCATTTTATGCCTAATCCTACATAATCTCAGCCCATAAGGATCCTTGTTGTCTCTTTCCTCATTGCCTTTGTAGTGCCAAGAATTCCCATCTCAGTGTCATGGGTTAGTGGGTCTGTGACTGGAGATGTCTCATCTTTGTAGGAGATTGGAGACACAAATACCTAAACACCCTTCTTACTACTGTGGCAATGAGAGTCCTTGCTTTCTTTCTGTCTTTGGATATGGCAGCTGCATCTTCTGTGCCCTCTTTGGGGACATGTCTTGTGTCCATGTTTAAGCCATAAGGAAGCTTTTTGGTTTAAGTCACATTTGGAATGAGTGTGCTCTCTGAAGTTGAGTTAGAGCCCCAGGATTCTTTGTTTGGAATATACTTCTTGGGCTGCAAGTTCTTCCTGAACTTTTTTTGGTGACCTCTCTGTTCTCCCTACTTGCCTCTAGGGGAAAGTTCTCAGTTGACTGAAAGCCTCCCCCCTTCTCCAACCCCTGCTGACTACGTGCCCCACCACTGTGGTGCTAGCTATCCTCTTCTCTTCTTATTGGAATGATTTTACTAAGGATAATTTGGAACTTCAATGATACCATTGAGAACAAGATCTCTCCCAATTGGCTCCTCTAAGATCTCTCCCTTCTTATTGTCTCCCCTCCTCCTTTGACCACTTTTGATCTTCCCTTCAGCTCCTTCGATACATCCGCCTTCAAACTCTCACCTCCTTCATCGCTCTGCTCACCACTGCCAGACCTTTGCCTTCCTACTCCAGCCCTTCATCTCCCTGTAGTCACTCAAGCTTTAGGCCCTACCCCATATCAGGAGCTCTTGAGGGACTCAGGGACCCCCAAAAGCAACCACTTGAAGCTAAAAAGACTAATTAGAAACAGACTGGATACTTTATCCACTTGGATGAGTTTCAGAAACATTCAGACAGCTGCTTGATGTACCCTCAGTCCCTTGCCTAAAACTTCGTCCACAGCCTCCATAAGATTACAAATTGGGCAAAAGAAAATCTTAAGTCTCCCCCATAAATATTGACAGGAAGTTTTTTTGTTTGTTTGTTTTAAAGATTGGCACCTGAGCTAACAACTGTTGCCAATCTTCTTTTTTTTTTTTTTTCTGCTTTTTCTTCCCAAGTCCCCCCAGTACATAGTCGTATATTTTAGTTGTGAGTCCTTCTGCTTGGGGCATGTGGGACACCGCCTCAGCATGGCTTGACGTGCAGTGCCATGTCTGCACCCAGGATCCAAACCAGCGAAACTCTGGGCCACCGAAGCAGCGTGTGCTAACTTAACCACTCGGTCATGGGGCCGGCCCCTGACAGGGAGTTTTGACACTCATATTGAGCAGGTAACCTCAAGTTGTCCCGTCTTCCAGAAACATATTCAGATAAAAATGTAAAGTGGAGCAAAGACAAGAATCAATTCGTAGGTAAACTGATGAATTTTGTATTACTGTGTTTATACCTAACTCATGGCTAAAATTTTAGACTGAAAGCCATAAGATCTCTATTTGCACCTGTCTGTATGTTTATATATAGGTGATATTTTCCCACCTGTGGGTGGTATTGCCAAATTGAGTTATAAAATCCCTTAAAGGAGCTCCGTTCTAATTGGCTTAGAGAGCTAATAACACCCATATAAATTTAAATATTCTTAATGCTCCCAGAAGTATCAGGACTAACCCAAATGTTTTTCAAGTTCATGTGATTTGGGTAATCTTTGGTAAATAAGACTATTTTGATATTGTTGGTGATGCGGGGACGGCGAGCTGAAGAGTCGAAAGAAAGATTTCTTGGACTCTCGAGGTCTGGCAGTAGTGCTCTTTTATTTAGAGAATAGTACGGAATAGCATGGGGACAGGACCCGCAGGCAAGAGGAGCTGCTGCCCTGAATTGAGGGTTAGGGCTAAATTTATAAGGCATGGGTACGTGACTTATTTTTACGAGAAAAAGAAAAGATGATGTAAAAAGTCATTAAATGATTTCAGTGCAGATGGGGTCTGGTTATTGTGCGGTCGTATAACTTTAGATACAAATCTGGTCATACAAATCTGCATGTAGGTGAGGATGCCCTGGGCTTCTCTCCCTGGGGCAGCCTTAATTCACATCAGTTGGTTTAATAAAAAAGGTATGTCTTCTGAGTTATCAGCATTAAGCATAGCACAAGCATACATTTTATCCTACTTGGGTTTGCTAGTCAAATAAATTTATATCTGCTAGATGTTTAAGATTATAAAATTATAAATTCAACTTAAAGAGCAAAGTACAGGGGCCGGTCCTGTGGCATAGTGATTAAGTTCATGCGCACTGCTTCAGTGGCCTGGGGTTCACAGATTTGAATCCCGGGCACAGACCTAGGCACCACTCATCAAGCTATGCTGTGGAGGCATCTCACATACAAAATAGAGAAAGATTGGCACAGATGTTAGCTCAGTGACAATCTTCCTCAAGCAAAAAGAGGAAGATCGGCCGCAAATATTAGCTCAGGGCCAACGTTCCTCACCAGAAAAAAAAAGAACAAAGCACAAGTAAAGATTCAATAAAAAATGAGTTGTTTGATATACCTGATTTCATGTATATTAAACACAACAAAAAACAAACATGTATTTAACTTTTTTCGGTTCTTTGCTTTTGTGATTTTTTGATACTTGCCTAAATGCATGTGTTGAAGATTAGTTAACAGGAAAATAACTAGAGATGATGGCTACCTTTGTTTAATGTCTTATGAAATTTTCATAAATACTCCAAGCATGATTGTTAAGAATACAGGTACTAAGTTAATATAAATCGGATAACAGTTTTATACATGAACTTTTCAAGAATAATTCTGTTTTATAACACATATGCCTTAAAATAGTTTCCAAAATCTTTTTAGTGACTTGCAAACTTAGAGTTAGACTAAGTTAAGTAATTAATATTCATCAAGGGCTGACCCCATGGCTGAGTGATTAAATTCGTCCATTCCACTTTGGTGGCCCAGGGTTTGCCCGTTTGGATCCTGGGTGTGGACCTATGCACCACTCATCAAGCCATGCTGTGGCAGCATCCCACATAGAAGAACTAGAATGACCTACAACTAGGATACACAACTATGTACTGGGGCTTTGGGGAGAAAAAAAAAAAAGAGGAAGATTGGCAACAGATGTTAGCTCAGGATGAATCTTCCTCAGTAAAAAGCATACCTTAAGAAAAATAGATAGTCATTAAAAATCTAGATCATTTCTATGCAAGAAACTCCTGAAATATTCATTATTCAACATAAGTTTAAGTTTACATAATTTTGGTTTCTTTTTTTTACAGAGAAACTAAAGATATTTGAGTGTGTTAATAAACTTGTTCTTTTTTTTTGTTAAAGATTTTATTTTTCCTTTTTCTCCTAAAGGCCCCCGGTACATAGTTGTGTATTTTTAGTTGTGGGTCCTTCTAGTTGTGCCATGTGGGATGTAGCCTCAGCATGGTTTGATGAGCAGTGCCATGTCTGCGCCCAGGATTCGAACTGGCGAAACCCTGGGCCAGCAGAGCAGAGTGTGAGAACTTAACCACTCGGCCACGGGGCCGGCCCCTAAGCATGTTCTTTTTGCCACATTGAAGAATTGTATTATGAGGATGAATAAAATTTGTGAGAAGGTATATTCATAAACCTTGCTGGTCTGCTACAGAATACTGATATACGACATATAATTCACAATTGTCTACTTAGTTTTCTTTGTAAAAAAAAGTTACTAATGATAAAAATTAATTATAATCAATATATATAAATGAAACTACTGGAAATAATAAGAGTAAAGGGAAGCAAGTTCATATGAAAAGTACACAAGGAATACAGGATGTGCTTTTGTTAAGGAAAAAAACAGAGTGATTTTGTTTTAAAATAAAATGACTGGTTGTTCCAGAATGAGAGAGAATGGAAGAGTAGAGAAAGCTTGAAGAGGTATAAAAAGTTGTAGAAAGTTTCTGTAAAACAATTTTATGTTGCGTGGTCAAAGCTGCCTAAGGTTGGATGGGTTTATTTATAAGATTTTTACGAATGAGCTTTAGTATTAATAGCACCCAAATACAGAACTAGAGTTTAGTTTTCTCTCTCTGTTAAAATGGCAAAGTTTCCTTGGATTATTGGCCTGTTCTTAATAAGAGATCATAAAAGGGTTTTCTTTACCTTTTAAGTAATCCAACTGGGAAACAAAGCTTCTGTGTCTTAGAATAATTCCCTCTGTCGTCTTTATCATGTCTTTGATTATTTAAGAGAATCAAGATTTCTTGCTTTTAAAAGAGCTAAGGTTCTTCTTATAATCATGTTACCTCCTATATTTACTTCTGAGATTTTTATCATCTCGTTGGTTAAATACGTAACTGAGTGTTGCTTCACAGGGACCTACAATCCTATTTAATCAAGTCTTCAAACCTTTAGGCATTTTGACAACTTTTGATATTTTGCTTCCCAAAATCAGATCCTACGTGAAATCTTGATCTCAAATTGACTTTGCAATTTCCCAGAGGCCTCCTGGAAAATTTTAAAGAGTTTGTTCTTTCACCTTGTTAAAAGAGAAATGTTCAAAATAATTGGGTTTATTTGATATATTTAATTGCATGAAAGCATCATCAAATATGAAGAGAAGCTTAACCTTCCCTAGGTTATATTTGAATGGGTAAATATTATTAATATAAATAGTTCAGAATTATACAATATTTCTAGAAATTTGTCAATATCCTGTCTATGACATGTCCTGGTACTGCCTTGACTGATATTAGAAAAACAATAACAGTATAACCTTATCAGCCACATCTCCAGTTATTATTTAAAATGTTGTATGTCACAAAGCAACCAAATTTCCTTATCAAAATGCATGATTTTTTATAATGAACTCTCATCAGATCTTTACCTGTGACCATTTTAAGTCTTTTGTCATCTGCAAAGAGTTATTGTTTTACTCTCACGCTTCCTGAAAGCCTTTGCAATCAGCTATAGGCTGGTATGCTTATCATCGACAAAAGAGGGCTGTCTGGGAGATCCATAAAAAGGACTATGCTGGAGGTACAGGCTTCTGATGGCATTGCTTAAATAACTTTGCCATCATACCACTGACCTGAGTAGGAATTGCCAGAACTCTAGTGGACAGGCTGATGGGTTCATGAAACCACCAACCCAGGATCAAGCAGAACAAGGAATAATTACATGGGACTAAATGAACTGGCTGGAAGGAGAATTATGGCTTTTGTTTGGAACATTGCTGTTTTCTTTAATGTTCTGTTTTCTGGATTTAAGGAATCTCTTTCTCTTTCCTCTTATCTGTAACATAACAATTTAACAGATTATACCTTTGTAAACAGAAATGAAACATTTATCTTTCTCTTTGCCTGATTTACTCCAGAATTCAGAAACTCTGAGTATTCTTATTTTCATGGAAATATAATTATTTGCATAAGTTGAGCAAGAATCTTCCTCCCTACAACAGGACATAACTGGAAACATGGGACGTAGAACCAAGACTTCGCCTGGAATGGCGTATTTGAGAATGATGTGCATGGAATCAAATACATCCAGACAGTTTTAAGGAACTAAGGTGACTTTATGGAGTCAATGCCTACAAATTCCTCTTGGAAAAACCAACCTGGCTTATGAAGTACCCAGTCTTACAGGTGAGTAAGGAAGGTCACCTCTGGGCGGGCCCAGGAAACTTAGGATATTTTGGAGACCACAAGAAGAGAGGAATTCACCCAAATCCATAAGTATTGAAAGTTCTTGGCTTGGCTTCCTACGCTTGAGAGGCTTTTAAAAGTCCAATCTGAGATTCCTAATGAAAAGCTCTAGCAAAGCAAACTTAAAAAGGCCTATGTGGCCAATTATCCTTCTTGCCGTATTTATGGAGATAATCAGGCCAAACTCAATGAGACTAGATTTATTTTGCAAACAAAAATAATCTCTCTTTGATTATTCTTGATCAAAAGGGTGGCGGGGTGACTATAGAGATAAATTTTATGTTTCACTGGGAAACTATAAACCACCCTTGTGGGTTATCAGATTTGAGTCCTCTTCCTTGTCTTTGAAGTTTTATTATCTACCTGTAAACTGGGCTGGATCTTGCCATCTTGCACATTTTGTCAGTCCTTACCAAAATCTCAATTCTTCTAATTTCCTTCAATATCTGCAATCTTCCAAATTAACATTTCCAATTTTTCTCCTACCGTCCTGACTTGGTGTCACCAAAAACTAAAACCCGACTGCCCAGATCCTTGTTGGTATCTAAGGTTGTCTCGAAGCTGCCCTTCTTCCGAAGCCCTGCAAGCTGAAGCTGGGAGACCTGATGTAAACTTCAAAGGACTCATCACCACAACAGTTTGGACTGTGTCTTCCATGTTCTGCTGTGGGAAATAATCATGACTGTGGCTCTGATGTCTACACCATCACCAGAAAACATTCAAACTGTAAGTCAGAAAATCCATTAAATTGCCACTGCTGTCCTCACTCCACCGTCTAAAGATGCTTTGAGCACAACTAGAAATCTTCTTGACTGGCTGCACTCTGGAC
Organism: Equus quagga; assembly: GCF_021613505.1. Taxonomy (NCBI): domain Eukaryota; kingdom Metazoa; phylum Chordata; class Mammalia; order Perissodactyla; family Equidae; genus Equus; species Equus quagga. The sequence continues at coordinate 50,435,227 of NC_060275.1, read as the reverse complement.
TCAAAAACTGAGTTTATAGTCTGCTCCAACAATTAATATTTATTTTTCTTATTGTTTCCATAGAAATACCCTTTGGTAAATGCTCAGGACTGGGAGACTGGTTCAACAAAATATAAAGCAATGTGTTTAGATTTGTTCTTTTTTTCTTGTTCATATAATCTATGTTCTTTTTTCCCTCCGTAGATCTCTTACCTTACAACTTCTAACCAGAACAATCAACCCACCTCCTTGTTTGTGAAGCATCCCTACGTGATGGACCTGTATCATTCCCACCCTCACTTTACACGCCTTTTGCATATCATTTCCTGCTGTAATGAAGCTCCATGAGGGCAGGGATTTATTTTCTAATAATCACTGATCTATCACTTAGAACACTGGTGGTTCATAGTAGGGCTCAGTAAGTGTTCAGTGAATAGACGGATGAAGGAAGGAAGGAAAGAAGGAAGAAAGGAAGGAAGGAAATCAGTTACTAGATTGGAGACTCTATTAAAACTATGTGTGAATGCTTTAAAAATTTTATCCCAATGAATAATAAGAAGTCCATCATTCTTTCATCATGAAAAGGTCTTAATCAATTTCCCCCACACCTGTTATGATAGGGAACCATAAACTAATGGAATGATGATGCATCTAACAACCTGAAAAAGAAGGATTCTCTGTGTTCTCTTCAGTCAGACTTTCTTTTAGACAGTGCCTTAGTCTGCTCGAGCTGCCATTACAAAATACCATAGCCTAGGTGTCATAACAACAGAAATTTATTTCTCATAGGTCTAGAGGAAGTTCAAGAATAAGGTGCTGGCTTATTCATTCCTGGTGAAAGCGCTCTTCCTGGCCTGTAGATGGCCATCTTTTTGCTGTGCTCACATGGCCTTTCCTCAGGCATGCATATGAGGGGAGAGGGAGAGAAGGAGAGAGAGAGAGATCTTTCTCTTCTTGTAAGGACACTAATCCTATCATGGGGACCTCACCCTCCTGACTTCATCTAACCCTAATTACCTCTAAAGGCCCCATCTCCAAATGCTATCACATTGGGTTTAGGGCATCAACATATGACTTTTGTAGGGACAAAGCATTCAGTCCATAAGACAGGCTGCATGACAGAATGACAGAGCACACACAGAGTCCATAAGACTGGATGGGGGGCTAAGATCTAGGTTCTCACTGTCAGATCTGTTATTGAATGACTTCGATCTTAAACAAGTCACAGTTTTCTTGGATCTCAATTTCTTCACCCAAAAATAAGGGAGTTGAAAAAGATAGTTTCCAGGATTTCTTCCAGCTATCACATTCTGTAGTTTTCTTCATTCAGGCCCTGAAGTTGTACATTTATGTGATATTTTGCCTCATTATCTTTAGATATCCTACTAGAGAAAAGAATGATAGGGCTATTTCAAGAATGTAGGTGGGCAGTATGCACCCTAAGGAGCTGAAAGAGATAGAAAAGGAAACAGGACAGGCAGTGGCTGAAAGCAGCCGTCTGTGCAAAGGATCTGTCTCGGAGGCAAGGAGTCAGTGAGCAGGCCAGCTCGAAGGCCAGGCACAGCGCCAGGACGGTGGAATGGATGAGCCTCTCTGAAGCTGTCTATATGAAGAGTGACTGTGTCATCAGATACATTGGGACTAGAAAAAAGGGCGACCCAATGGGTACTTTATTTATTTAGTGGCTGTCTTATCTCTCCTGGCTTTTTTATTTATTGCCTGTCTTTTATTTCTCCCAGAATCTTCCCCCTCACTGAAATCTCTATGAGAAGAGTTGTTGGTAGAGAGTAGGCACCCAATAAATATTCATTAAATAAATAAAAGATGGCAGGGTCTCCATCAAAGCAACATTCATACATTGTTTGGAAAGTAATTACTGTAAGAAACACATTATTTTTTTCACATAGGACCCAGTTCTTTCTTTTCTCTTTCTTTCTTTTCTTCCTTCCTTCCACCTATCTATGTAATTGAAACAAAAGTTTCATGAAACAAATCTTACTCTTGCTAGACACAATGCATTCTGGAATTTTTATCTTGTATTTTCTTTTAAAAAACATTCTGGCCCTGACCTACTCTACTCATTTAGCCACCTCAGAGGGAGGGGGGGGAGGGGTCCCCCATGGGTGTGATGGAGTTACCCTGAGCTGGAAGTGGATATTGCCGGCTGTCCCAGCTCAATGGCGCTAGTCACAGCCTCCCCCTGCTTCGTTCCGATTCTCTGCTCTGCAAGGAGGCTCAGGACTTTAAGGAGCTTTCTTCATAGTTTTGCCTTCAGGGAATGAATGTGCCAATCAGCAAACATGAGAATCTGTCCCACTGTTATTTCTATCAATTAATTGATATTCTATTTTAATTAATCAATTAATATTAATTGATATTTCATTTTGTGCACCTATCTTTTGTGATTTTATTAGTGTGAGTCAGATCTGAGAAACCATTCACCTCTGGATGCCATGACAACATCATAACTCTGCAAAGAACGGGCCTCAGACTGGACAGAGAGCTGCCAGCTCTGTGATGCTGTAAGGGGAACCCTCCTTTTGGCAGAGTCTAATGCCTACAGCACTTTGTAAACAGCAAAGATGCTGGCACCGACTGTATGGTGAAATCCTTTGTAAACCTGTGTAAGCCTCTCTCTATTTACCCAAATAAGAATGTTTGAGATGACAAGCTTAAAGTTTGTTTTACAAAATTCACCTATAGCATTTGTCCTTTGGGGGTAACAATTATAGAATCATTTCCAGCTGACTCATACATGGTACACGTGAGTGTCACATAGCAGAGAATGGGTCCTTGCTCTTGGAAACTATGTAATAAATACAACTTCCAGGGCAAGCTAACCCTAAACAGTATACACTCCTGTGAGTGGGCTTATTTAACAACGCATTGTGCTTAGATGGGGCTTATGGTTTCCAAACATGTGCAGGCTCACCTCCCCCTTGAGGAAGTCAGGAAGGGTGCTTCTATACCTGTGTCTATGAAGGCTTAATCTGCCCAGTGTCACCTACTCAGTAAGTGGAAGAACAAGGCTTTAATTTCCAGCCTTCTCACTGACAGGCCAGCTCTCTTTCAGTGGTTTCACAATAACATTTGAATGTGGTGATCCCCTTCTCAAGGATTCCCAACCCTTACGATGCCTGGCGTGCTCGTGAACTTGTCCCAACACCGGCAGACCTGCTCCTAAGCCTACCCATCCTTCCAACCATGCACCTCATATGGTCCACAGAAAAGAAAGAAACATGGCTAACTCAGCAGAATGTAAGAGGAACTGCTTACACCTCCCACTCTTGAAACTATCTTCTTGGCTCTCACAGTGGGAGGGACCCATTTGATCCAAAGAGTTATCTAGATTAAATATCTGGAGGGGATTTTAAATCAGAACTTAATAAAGCAACAAAAGGAGTTAATCAGGAGTGAATGCACACCAAGGAATCGGCACTATCCACAGCTTACTATATAGTTAATATAAACAAGCAATACACTGCAGATAATAGAGGCAATTTCTTATGCCAACTTCCAATTTGTCTTCACTGGAACTAATGCAGGAGAGTTGTCTTTTTTCTCCTACAGCTCCCGGGTCCTTTATCCTTTTATTTTTCTTCTGTTGAGCTACTTCGTTGTGTCTGTCTAGGAAAAACACATTGTGTTTTCCTTTACTCTCACAGACAATATTTCTTACTCCAGATGTGTGGGTTTTTTCCCACACCGATGAATTCTCTGACACCAGCTGGATATCCTACCATTCAATTCGATTCTGACACTAAATGGAGTTAGCACAGACCCCAGAGGTTAAGGGTTCAGTCCTACAAGACTGCCCCCACTTCCAATGCCAATTGAAAGTAGTAGGTCTCCAGGTTACTCACACCCTCTGTCTCACTTGCCTACAAATCAGAGGTTCCCATGACCCCCTCCTAGGGTTCAATAATTTGCTGGAGTGGCTCACAGAACCCAGGAAAACAGTTTACTTACTACTGCCGATTTATTATCCAGAATATTTCAAAAGATACAAAAGAACAGCCAGATGAAGAGGTACAAGGGTGAGATCTGGAAGGGTTCTGAGCAAGGAGCTTCTACCCCTTTCGAGTTAGGGGTGTCACCCTCTAGGCATGTAGATGCGTTCACCAATCTGGAAGTTCTCTCAACCCCATATTTTTGGGATTTTTGTGGAAGCCTCATCACTTAGACATGCTCTATCATTAACTTCATCTCCAGTTCCTCTCCCCTTCCTGGATGATGCGTGGTGGGGCTGAAAGTTCCAGGCTTCTAATCTTGGCTTGGTCTTTCTGGTGACCAGCCCCCGTCCTGAAATTATCCAGGAGTCCATCAAGAATTGCCTCATTAGAACAAAAGACACTTCTGTCACCACAGGAAATTCCAAAGGATTTAGGAGCTCTGGGTCAGGAACCAGGTTAAAGACCAAACATGAAGACAAAAGATGCTCCTGGTGCTCTTATCATTTAGGAAATTGCAAGACTTTAGGAACTCTGTGCCAGGAACTTGGAGCAGAGACCAATACACTTATATTTTCTATTATTTCACAGTGTCCTACTCTCCACTCATAAAAAATAGTTTCCTTATGTCACCAATTCTCCATCCCTGTTTACAACTGCTCAAAGTGTAGATTTTAAGACGGAGGTTTCACCTTCACTCTGGTGAAGATTTTGATGAATGCCCACATTCCTCACTACCTGCCTTGGAACTAGCTAGTCTCTGCTTCCTGCCCCACGGCTCTTGGCCCCTCGCAGAACTCCCTTGGCTATTTCTGAGCTCCGCCCCAAAGTATAATAGGATGGAGGTTTCTACAGTCTTCTTGAAGTGGGGAGAACTGTCTACATAGGGCCTAAGCCATAAATGGCTTTCTCTACCATCCGGCCTGAGTGCCTTAGTCTTTCCTCTGCGCTCACTGCTGGGGGCCTTTTTGCTGAAGTGGGAAGAAAGATCTGTTTATTCTCTGGCCCTGAGCCTTGTATACCTGACATCCCAATCTTCTTCCTTCAGCCCCTGTCCGGACCAAAACTGAGCTAGAGAGCGGGAAACCCATGAATTTCACATCAGGATCTCACAAGGAATCTCTCTGTGCAGGACTCCATTAGTGGATGTTGCATGTGACAATTCACATTTGCTTAGTTAGTTAAGGCTCACAGCAGGAGGTGAGTTTTGAGTGGAACTGATGGGGAAGTGAGGCTGTTCTTTACTTGGGAGAAGTCCTGCCACATTCAGGTCAAATAGCCTGTGGAAATGCTGAGAGGCCGCCCCCAGGTTCAGAGTGGAATTAGAGGTTTGAGAACTGTGTGAAGCACAAATTAAACTGAGATTGTTCTAAATTATCTCACTTTTCTTTTTCATCTAATAATTCTAAATTATATCTAACCCTACAATTCTAAAGCTATCACTTAAGTGTGATCTATTTTTGTTTAGTTTTGTTTCTTCATTGGAGTTTTAGAAAGAAAAAAGAAAACCTCCTGCACCACACCACATGATTCATTATTTGTGGCCAGAAAATTCCTATGAAGAAGGAAAAATCTTCTGTTTGGGATGATAAAACAAAGTTCTGATATGGATAATGATGATGGTTGCACAACATTGTGACATACTTAATGCCGCAGAATTGTGTACTTAAATATGGTTAAAATGATAAAATTTTATATGTATATTTTATAATAATTAAAAAGATGTTTTTAAGAAGGCAGAACCCCAAGGCAGGGCAGGAACCTTTGAACTCTCTTTGAGCATCTAGCAGCACTTAGAGATGGAGGTAACTTAGTATAACAGAAAGAATCTGGCCTGGAGCCACACAGACCTGCGCTGCAGGGAGGTTGCGCCCTCACTAGCTGTGTGACCTCAAGCTGCTTGGCTCTCAGCTCCTTATAGTTAAGAAAGAGACATTAATGGCCAAGTAGGGTTTTTGCTAAGATTAAATAAAATAATGTAAGTGTGGGATTTAGAATATACTGAATTAGTTCCTCTTTACTCCTAGAGCTTTTTAAAACTGTCCATGCTCAGACTCTACTCCTGTTGGACGCAGCACCAATTTAAGGGCCTGGGAAGTGAAGACCTCTGCTGTTTATAGCGGGCGTTGGCACCAAGTATTAGCGCAAACCTCCTGTCTCAGTTCAGTGCTTCAGTGTTTTTGATACTTCTAACATCATCATTTCACTTATCCTGATAAAGAAGCTTGCTCCTGCTCTCTCTCACCTGCTGGCACATAACAAGCAACAATCTTTTATATTAGTGCTGTGGTTGTTGAGTTTTCAGATGGAATTGTCATCAAATCCCCTCTTTGCCAGTTTGTGATAATATCATAGAATTATATTTGGTGATAATATCACAGAATTATATTTGGTGATAATATCATGGAATTATATTTGGTGATAATATCATGGAATTATCATGGAATAATATCAAGGAAGGGTAATCAGCTTCGCAGGAGAAGCAGGATGAATTCCAATGGCCCTGCCTGGGAGCAGCTACATGGACCACTCACTCAGAGCAGCTCGGGTCTCACTTCTTCACAGTCGCCTATTTCCCTGTGTTGCCAGAAATGCAAGGGGTACTTCAGCTTCCCCCATAACCTTCTTCATGACTCAGAAAAATCCCAAGGTTTTTTTAAAGTACCCATCCCTGATGAGAACAATTTGTATTTTTCCCATACAGAATGGCCAAATTCTCTAGGACCCTGTAGTCCTTGAGCATTACTAACTCATTCCTTAGAAATCTTACAGGTTAAGCAGAACAGTTATGAGCACTTAGATATTTACTGAGCGCTGTTCTGAGGGCTTTGCCTTTATTGACTCCTGGGATCCTCACAACGACACCATGATTCTCATTTTATAAATGTGAAAACGAGGCACGGAGAGGTTAAGTCACTGCACTGGACACACAGGTAGCAGATGGCAGAGCAGTCAGATTCTGGAGCCCTTGTGCTTGTTAGCGCCCAGCATTACTACCGGCTTGTTACCACCCAGCCTCACCGGGCGCCCAGGTGCTGTGCTCAGCTGGGAGTACCAGGGAGACAGCCAGGAAGGCCCCACCCCTATCTGCAGAAATGCACTGAATCCCAGCTGGTACAAGAGAGACTGCCCCTCACCTCTGATCACACGTCCCAGAAGGAAAACATCAGACAATAAGCATTTAATATAAGTAAAAAATGGGGTATTTGACTAAACACCACTCTAAAGAAATATATTCCAGTAAAGGGTAGACAAAACAGAATTTTAAAATAAGTATGTAGAATGACTTGGTCCCAATGATCGCCACCTCAAGACTGAAGGCAGGTGGAGAGAGAGATTGCGACTGCTTATTTAGTAGAGTTTCTAGAAAGCAGTATCTGATTACCACTTCCTCTAGTTGTCTTGATAAGTGGATTCCTGCACAAAGAAGAAAGGGAGAAGGTCATCAGATCCAAATAACTTCCAACCAACTCCCAAAGCAAGCCTGGCAGATGACTGCCTCTGGAAGCTGAGAGGAGCTCCAGGGAGAGGAGCTCACCTGGGCTCGGCCCAACGGAGCTGCCGGAATCAGCTGATGGAAACGCAGGATGCCCTGTGAAACTTGCATTTCTGATGAACAATGAACAACGTTTATTAAAATTCTATCCCTGTTGTTTATCAACTCAAACTTAGCTGGGCGTCCTATATTTTATCAGGCAACCCTACACCCAACACTAATAAGAAGTGTACGTAGGAGAGCTTCCCCCAGCCGCGCTAGCCTTCTCACCTTGTTATACCCCAAGGAGCTGAACTCCTTTCTCTAAAGGAAAAAATTGTACATGAAATGATATAGTGAATTTAAACATGTCTGATATAAATCGAATCAGGGTACTAGGAGTGTAAAGTAGATTTTATTACTGTTGTTGCTCTTCCTTAATGAAAGAAATGATTAAAGATTGTGTAAAACTATTGGACTGAGAATGAAGGGAAATGGATTCTAGTTCTAGTTTTGCCTCGTCCAAACGTCGGTTCGCTCCCTCCCACTCCCACTGCTCCTTTCCTCCCACCCCTCTGAACTCAGAACCTCAGGTCCTGGAGAGCAGTGAGATTCCTTCAGTTGGCAGCGGGCACCCACTGAGTGGTGGAGGCTGGAGGCAAAGGAGTGGAGGATGGAGGATCTGTGTGTGTTTGTGCAACGTGCAGGTTGGGAACAAACTATAGCTTAATATTTAAAAGTGTACATTTATGTAATTAAAATAACTAGATATTTTAGCTATTATTTCCATAATACATGTGCCTGTTGTTTTGGCTAAAAATAAACATGCATATCAGTTCCTGAAGAGACAGCTAGAGAGAGATAGGTGTCAACCCAGATCTGCCACAGTTAGTTCCAAGAGTCGGGTTTTTCTCTGAGCATCAAATTCTTCATGTGTGACACAGCAGAGCTGGAATGAAGAGCTCTCAGGTCTCTTCCTGAGCTGGAACTCTTTGACATAATAGTTCCTCCATGGGCTTTTATAGGCGGCAGGAATTTTGTAACTCAGAGGAGGGAGTTGATATCACCACTTAGCTAGCTTTAGCTGAGGGACAAAATAGCTCCAGCTATACTGCTGAATAACCATCATAAAATGAAACACTGAACCTTAGGCCAAAAAAAAAAAAAAGAAAAAAAAGAAAACCCCTATTAAATAATAGTGGCATTCATTCTCCTAGCAAAACTTGCCAAAGGAGAAGTTGTTCAAGGGCACCCCACCTCCAGGCCCTTGCTCACCAGCCTCCTTTTAAAATAAATAACCCCTGAGGAGAAGATCCAAGATGGCGCCGTGAGTAGTCCTCTTTGTCTCTCGCCCTTCGAGTCTACAATTATTTGGACACTTATCGCTTGACAAAGGATATCCAGACAGCATCTCAGGACGTCTGAGACACCCACGCGACTATACATCGGAAGGCGGATGGACTTTCCTCCGGGAGGATGTGGAAATAGGTGAAAACTCTCCGACCCCGACGGGCAGCCTAGTACCTGCAAGCGGCTTTCTTCCAACGGACGCCCCCAGAGGATCCACACACATCTAGGGCAGGAGCGAGAACACAACAGAGGAGCGACGGTGGAAACAGGTGACCAGAACCCTACCTAAACCCCCCGCAATTACTCCTAAACGCAGAGGGAAACTTTGGAGTTGCACACCTGAGCCCGCGGGGAGAGTCTCTCCCCGCATTGGCGGGGAGACCCAGCCTGGTGCTCGGGGCGCCCGGAGGGTCCCAGAGAGAGACACGGAGGGCACGGAGGTCTCCCAGCTGCCGTTGCCCGCCCCGTGGGGCTAGGGATTGCCAGAGATCTCGGAGAGGTCCGGGGCGGGGGGAACTTTCAAGGGCCGGTTCTGCGACCCGGAGGGGAAGCGCCGGAGTTCCGCCAGGCAGCAGACAAAACTCTCTGTCTGCCATTAGCAGAGGGGCCACGCCCAGCATTCAGGGCTCCCGGCAGAGGCCCGGAGAGAAGCCCTGAGGGCGGGGCGACCCCCAGCTGCCGTTGCCCGCCCCGTGGGACTAGGGATTGCCGGAGATCTCGGAGAGGACCGGGGCTGGGGGAACTTTCAAAGGCCGGTTCTGAGACCTGGAGGGGAAGCGCCGGAGCTCCACCCAGGCAGCAGACAAAACTCTCTGTCTGCCGTTAGCAGAGGGGCCACGCTGAGCATTCACGGCTCCGGGAGAGGCCCGGAGAGAATCCCAGAGGGCGGGGCGACCCCCTAGCTGCCGTTGCCCGCCCCGTGAGGCTAGGGATTGCCGGAGATCTCAGAGAGGACTGGGGCTGGAGAGAGTTCCAGAGACCCAGCTTAGTAGCCTAGGGGGAAACCCTACAGGCTCACAGCAGCCTTAGGGAAAGCCTCTGCACAGCACCAGTAGAAGGCACCCAGCCGCCAGCCACAAGGCTGGAAGACCCCAGGGCAAAAGCAGCATAGCTAGGTGTACTAACCACAGACTGTAGAAGATGCCAATAGCTCTCCTGCGACCCATAGAGGACAAGTGAGATTTGGTGGGTGCCGACAGCAACGGAGTGACAAATATAAGTGATCCCACCCCTGGCCGCTGGAAAAACCCATAACACCGTTGCAGACCCCAAGGAGAGAGCACATCTAGGCGGGCTGCAACAGTAGGCACCTGCAGCCTGAAGCCCCCCTGTGACGGCCCCCACGGCAGAGGAGGGAATCCAAAGGGCCACTGTGGCTACGAAGAGGGGCCCAGGCCCAGTTAGCAACTACGGACAGGGTTCCTGGTTGGTGAAGTATAAACAGCTGCTCCCCCCACCGCAGCAGCTGAAACAAGTGAAAGGAGCAACTAAACTCTATCTCCATGCGGAGGCACAAATCAACAACATCAAGCAATATGAAAAAATACATTAAATCTCCAGAACAGAAAGAAAGTAACAAATACACAGAAAGCAATCCCAAAGAAAATGAGATATATAACCTAAATGATGATGACTTCAAAACAGCCATCATTAAGATTCTCAATGAGTTAAGAGAGAATTCTGACCGACAACTCAACGAGTTCAGGGGCTATGTCACAAAAGAGTTTGATACGATAAAGAAGAACCAAACAGAAATATTGGAAATGAAGAACACAATAGAGGAGATTAAGAAAAATCTAGATGCTCTGAACAGTAGGGCCGATAATATGGAGGAAAGAATTAGCAATTTGGAAGATGGCAATATAGAATTGTTGCAGGCAGAGGAGGAGAGAGAAGCAAGACTTAAAAGAAATAAAGAAACTCTCCGAGAATTATCAGACACAATTAGGAGATGCAACGTAAGGATTATAGGTATACCAGAGGGAGAAGAGAAGGAGAAAGGGGCAGAAAACCTATTCAAAGAAATAATGGCTGAGAACTTCCCAAATCTGGTGAGGGAGATGGATCTTCAGGTGACAGAAGCCAATAGATCTCCAAACTTTATCAATGCAAGAAGACCAACTCCACGGCATATAGTAGTGAAGCTAGCAAAAGTCAACGACAAGGAGAAAATATTAAGGACAGCCAGGCAAAAGAAACTAACCTACAAAGGAACCCCCATCAGGCTATCAGCAGATTTCTCAGCAGAAACTTTACAGGCTAGAAGAGAGTGGAATGATATATTCAAAAATCTGAAGGACAAAAATCTACAGCCAAGAATTCTCTACCCAGCGAAAATATCCTTCAAATACGATGGAGAAATAAAAACTTTCCCAGATAAACAAAAATTAAGGGAGTTCATTGCCACAAAACCTCCTCTTCAGGAAATCTTCAGGAAAACCCTCATTCCTGAAAAATCCAAAAAAGGAAAGGGGCTACAAAACCAAGAGCAGAGGAGATAAGTAGAAGGACAACAACAGGGAGTAGCAGATCTACATCAGAACAGATTAAACCATGGGACGAGAAACAAAGGAAACTGAAGAAAACCGGAAAACAAGACACAAAATGGGAGTGGTAGGCCCCCACGTCTCAATAATCACTCTAAATGTAAATGGATTGAACTCCCCAATCAAAAGACACAGAGTGGCAGGATGGATCAAAGAACAAGATCCAACAATATGCTGCCTCCAGGAAACACACCTCAGCCCCAAAGACAAACACAGACTCAGAGTCAAGGGATGGAGAACAATACTCCAAGCTAATAATGAACAAAAGAAAGCAGGTGTCGCTATACTAATATCAGACAAGGTAGATTTCAAAGCAAAACAGATAAAGAAAGATAAAGAGGGACAGTATATAATGATAAAAGGGACTCTCCACCAAGAAGACATAACACTTATAAATATATACGCACCCAACACAGGAGCACCAAAATTTGTAAAGCAACTCTTAATAGAACTAAAAGAAGACATCAACAACAATACAATAATAGTAGGGGACCTCAACACACCATTAACACCAATGGACAGACCATCCAGACAGAAAATCAACAAGGAAATAATAGAATTAAATGAAAAATTAGACCAGATGGACTTAATAGATATATATAGAACACTTCATCCAAAAACAGCAGGTTACACAGTCTTCTCAAGTGCACATGGAACATTCTCAAGGATTGACCATATTTTGGGAACCAAAGCAAACATCAATAAATACAAGAGAGTTGAAATAATATCAAGCATCTTTTCTGATCATAACGCTATTAAACTAGAAATCAACTACAAGAAAAAAGCAGAGAAAGGTGCAAAAATGTGGAGACTAAACAACACGCTTCTCAACAAACAATGGGTCATTGAAGAAATTAAAGAAGAAATCAAATATTATCTGGAGACAAATGAAAATGAGAACACGACATACCAAATCATTTGGGATGCAGCAAAAGCAGTCCTAAGAGGGAAATTCATTGCAATACAGGCTCACCTCACTAAACAAGAAAAAGCTCACGTAAGCAACCTCAAACGACACCTAACAGAACTAGAAAAAGAAGAACAAACAAAGCCCAGGGTCAGTAGAAGGAGGGAAATAATAAAAATAAGAGCAGAAATAAACGATATTGAAACAAAAAAGACAATAGAAAGGATCAATGAAACAAAGAGTTGGTTCTTCGAAAGAATTAACAAAATTGACAAACCCCTAGCCAGACTCACCAAGAAAAGAAGAGAGAAATCGCAAATTAATAAAATCAGGAATGACAGAGGAGAAATAACAAGAGATACCAATGAAATACAAGAGATCATAAGAAAATACTATGAAAAACTATATGCCAACAAATTGAACAACCTGGAAGAAATGGACAAATTCCTAGACTCCTACAATCTCCCCAAACTGAATCAGGAAGAAATGGAGAATCTGAATAGACCAATCACAAGTAAGGAAATAGAAACGGTAATCAAAAACCTCCCCAAAAACAAGAGTCCAGGACCAGACGGCTTCTCTGGAGAATTCTACCAAACATTCAAAGAAGACTTAATACCTATTCTCCTCAAACTGTTCCAGAAAATTGAGAAAGATGGAGAACTCCCTAACACATTCTATGAAGCCAACATCACTCTGATCCCCAAACCTGACAAGGACAACACAAAGAAGGAGAACTACAGGCCGATATCACTGATGAACATAGATGCAAAAATCCTCAACAAAATTTTGGCAAACCGATTACAGCAATACATCAAAAAGATTATACACCATGATCAAGTGGGATTTATACCAGGGACACAGGGATGGTTCAACATCCGCAAGTCAATCAACGTGATACACTACATCAACAAAATGAAAAAGAAAAACCACATGATCATCTCAATAGATGCAGAGAAAGCATTCGACAAGATCCAACACCCATTTATGATAAAAACCCTCAGTAAAATGGGTATAGAAGGAAAGTACCTCAACATAATAAAGGCCGTATATGATAGACCCACAGCCAACATCATACTCAATGGACAAAAGCTGAAAGCCATCCCTCTGAGGACAGGAACAAGACAAGGGTGCCCACTTTCACCACTTCTATTCAACATAGTACTGGAGGTGCTGGCCAGAGCAATTCGGCAGGAAAAAGAATTAAAAGGAATCCAAATAGGTAACGAAGAAGTAAAACTCTCGTTGTTTGCAGACGACATGATGCTATACATAGAAAACCCCAAAGAATCCACAGAAAAACTATTAGAAATAATCAACAACTACAGCAAAGTAGCAGGGTATAAAATTAACGTGCATAAATCAGTAGCATTTCTATACACTAACAATAAACTAACAGAAAAAGAACTCAAGAACTCTATCCCATTCACAATCGCAACGAAAAGAATAAAATACCTTGGGATAAACTTAACCAAGGAAGTGAAGGATCTATACAATGAAAACTACAAGACTTTCTTGAAAGAAATAGGCGATGACATAAAGAGATGGAAAAACATTCCTTGCACATGGATTGGAAGAATAAACATAGTTAAAATGTCCATACTACCTAAAGCAATATACAGATTCAATGCTATCCCAATCAGAATCCCAAGAACATTCTTCATAGAAATTGAACAAACAATCCTAAAATTCATATGGGGGAACAAAAGACCGCGAATTGCTAAAGCAATCCTGAGCAAGAAAAACAAAGCCGGTGGAATCACAATCCCCGATTTCAAAACATACTACAAAGCTACAGTGATCAAAACAGCATGGTACTGGTACAAAAACAGGTCCACAGATCAACGGAACAGAATTGAAAGCCCAGAGATAAAACCACACATCTATGGACAGCTAATCTTCGACAAAGGAGCAGAGGGCCTACAATGGAGAAAAGAAAGTCTCTTCAACAAATGGTGCTGGGAAAACTGGACAGCCACATGCAAAAGATTGAAAATTGACCATTCTTTTTCACCACACACCAAAATAAACTCAAAATGGATCAAAGACCTAAAGATTAGGCCTGAGACAATAAGTCTTTTGGAAGAGAATATAGGCAGTACACTCTTTGACATCAGTTTCAAAAGAATCTTTTCGGACACTGTAACTCCTCAGTTGAGGGAAACAATAGAAAGAATAAACAAATGGGACTTCATCAGACTAAAGAGCTTCTTCAAGGCAAGGGAAAACAGAATTGAAACAAAAAAACAGCTCACTAATTGGGAAAAAATATTTACAAGCCACTTATCCGACAAAGGGTTAATCTCCATAATATACAAAGAACTCACACGGCTTAACAACAAAAAAACAAACAACCCGATCAAAAAATGGGCAGAGGACATGAACAGACATTTCTCAAAAGAAGATATGAATATGGCCAATAGACACATGAAAAGATGTTCATCATCGCTAATCATCAGGGAAATGCAAATCAAAACTACACTAAGATATCACCTTACCCCTGTTAGATTGGCAAAAACATCCAAAACCAAGAACGACAAATGTTGGAGAGGTTGTGGAGAAAGAGGAACCCTCATACACTGTTGGTGGGAATGCAAACTGGTACAGCCACTATGGAAAACAGTATGGAGATTTCTCAAAAAGTTAAAAATAGAAATACCCTATGACCCAGCCATCCCATTACTGGGTATCTATCCTAAGAACCTGCTATCAGATATCTCAAGAGTCCGTTGCACCCCTATGTTCATCGCAGCATTATTTACAATAGCCAAGACGTGGAACCAGCCTACATGCCCAGAAACTGATGATTGGATAAGGAAGATGTGGTATATATACACAATGGAATACTACTCAGCCAAAAAAAAAGACGAAATTGGCCCATTCACAACAACGTGGATGGACCTCGAGGGCATTATGTTAAGCGAAATAAGTCAGTCAGAGAAAGACGAACTCTATATGACTCCACTCATAGGTGGAAATTAGTATATTGAGAAGGAGATCTGATCGGTGGTTACCAGGGAAAAGGGGGGATGGGGGAGGGTACGGAGGGGGAAGTGGTGTACCCACAACATGACTAACAAAAATGTACAACTGAAATCTCACAAGGTTGTAATCTATCATAACATTAATAAAAAAATAAAAATAAAAAAAAATAAAAAAAAATAACCCCTTTGAGTTATTACAAGCATATTCACATTCTAAATGGGAAAGGATTAAGATACTATAATCATGAAGTTTCCAAGCCTAACTGTCTAAGCAGGTTCAGAGGATTGAGAAATCATTTCTTTGGGGGTCATTTCCCAGGTTCAAAAACACTTCCACACAATCACTGTGCTTCCTTGCTTACCGTTAACAATCCCAGTGTTCCCCAGGCTTCATCCAAAAAGTACAACCCATGACTGCCCATTGGGCAAACAGTAATTCTTCTCTTACCCACGTTTATATTTTGCCCCTTGATTATTTAACTCCAAATATAAACAAGATCCATTAGTAGATGGCTGAAATTGGTAGAAATCCTTTAACTCCTGTTTATTTCGTACTATGAGTAAGAGAAAACATAATGGCTATTTAAATATGGCCCAGCGTAGCCAATGACAGTTGAATTGTATATGCCAAGTTCTAATGAATCTGGACTGAAAACTTTTGACTCAAAATTCCAAATCTTGGAAAAGTATATTTTAATAGCATTTTTTAAGTGTTTGAATTGCAAATGAAAGACTTCAAGTTAGAAAAGCTGGATTGCCTTTAAAGTGGCATTAATAATAATGAAAACTATTACTATTGTTTTTATTATAACGAAGTTTGGCCTTAAAGCATCTCTTTCCTCCAATAATTTGCAGTACTTAACAATACGCTGTACTCCACTTGTCCTCATGACAATAAGAGTTATAGATAGTGAAAATTATTATAAAGGAGCAAAGGGACTTTCGGATTGCTCTAGTTCGGTATCAGTACTCAAAATGAAGGGGAAGAACTTCTTTCTCTATTTTCTTTTTGAATCAATATAGACAACTAACTGGGGTAAATTTGTTCCCAAAGCAGATCTGGGGTAGCTGTCCATCCAGCTTAAATTCACTAGATAATTATCAGCTCTCCCATATTCTTTTTCAACTCTATTGGTGCTTGATATCTGGCTTGGGATAAGAATATCATTAAAAAGAGAGTAAGCTGAGTCCTCATCTCTAGAGCTCTGGGAAGGAGAAGAGCATTCTTTGCTTTCTTTCGTCTGTTGCCCGGTTTTCACATGAGGCCAGGCTGTGTCTGGCCATCCCCAGGGGTCCTGTGACCACTGCAGAAGTCCTAGCCCTACCAGTGTACAGAGGAGAGCCTCTGAGTGTGCTGACTAGTGCCTTCTAGCAGAGGCACTTCCACGGTCTGTGACAAGATGCCAGACCACTGCAGAGAGCTCCCTGCTATGCCTGCTGCCAGAGTCTTCCATGGTCTCCGCCTAAGGTTAACGGGGGTGGAGCAGGAGACAACTTACAGGACACAAAAGTTACTGAGACCACTCCAAAAGGTATTCTAGAGTGTCAGAGCTTTCGTCCTGGATTTTCCCTGTGTAGTGCCCAGAGTTCAACCCTTTGCCTCCTAGGCCAGAAAAGTCAGAAAAATGGTTGCCCTTTTGGTTCACTCAGTGCAGCCATCTTTCAACAACTCTCCTGCATCCTGGGTCTGCCCAAATTCTTCCTCAGCTCACTCTCAGGGAAATCAATCTTGCAGTCTAGAACTCTTCCATGACTTAATTCTTAGCTTCTCCCTCCCTCTCTTCCTCCGTCCCTCCCTCTCTTCCTCCCTCCCTCCCTCTTTTCCTCCCTCCCTCCTTCTCTTCCTCCCTCCCTGCCTCTCTTCCTCCCTCCCTCCCTCCTTCCCTCTTTTCTTCCCTGTTTTCCTTTACGAACTTTTTGTTTTCTCTTTCTTTCTTTCTGCCCTTACTAAACTTCCCATGTCAGTCCCAATTCCCAAGCCTGGAGCCTGTGAGAAGACCCTTGCTTGGTTTTCTGGAGCAGCACTACCTGATGGAAATATAATGCAAGGCACATGTACAATTTTAAATTTTCTAGTAGCCACATTAAAAAAATAAAAAGAAACAGGAAAATTAGCTTTAATAACATGCTATATTTAACCCAATATATCCAAAATAGTATCATTTCAGTGTGTAATCAGTATAAAAACTGAGATATTTTACATTCTTTTTTTATACTAAGTTTTTAAAATCCTAGATATATTTCATACTTACAGCACATCCCAACTTGGACTCACCACATTTCAAGTGCTCAATAATCGTATGTGGTTTGCGGCTGCCATATTGGACAGTGTCCATTAATTTTTCTGCCCCCAGTGCTCCTGTGCAGAGATTGATAATCACCTCCCAACATTCATTTTCCTCTTTTAGTTTAATAATTAGAACTCCAATTTTTAGGCTCTATTTCTTAGCCTCCCTACAGTTCAGTGTGGCCATGTAACCAAGTTCAGACCAACGAGATGTAAGTGACAGTGTCTGGTACCACCAAGATGTCTCCTTAAGGGGAAAAGGCATGTATTCTTTGTTAACTCTACCTGTGCTTAACATCTGGCTTGGGATAAAAAATCTTTAAAAAGTGAGAGTAAGCTCAGTTGTCTCCTTTGGAGCTCTGGGAAGGAGAAGAGTGTTTTTGGCCTTCTTTCATTTGTTAGAATGAACCTTGAGATGCCATCATGGAGGTACCATAGGCCTCGGCTGCTGGCCTCTGGACTCCTTTGTGAGAGAAAAATAAGCCTCTGTCTTATTTAAGCTGTTGAAATTTTGAGCCTTTTCTGAGCCTAAGCTTAGCTGATGCATTACCCTAAGACAGTCTTTGCCCACAACGAAATAAGCCACAGCAAATAGCAGGAATCCTTGGAAAATACTTTGTCACAGTGTCTTCCCCAGTGTCTTATCTGACTGTGGTCTGTCCTCCAGAGATGTACTAAGTGTCTACACTCACAAAGATACTTTTGTCTCACTGAATAACTCTGAGAAGGGAGCTCTCTCTAGCTGGTTACCAGCCTCTCTAAGAGAGAAACACTCACCGTATCTCAATTACCTGAAACTGCCTACTGCTCTGGGCTCCAACAGATGAGAAAAAGGTCAGTTATATAGACTGGAGGTTTAGACTAATTTCGCTTTCTTTAAGATTTAAAGTCAAAAAATAAAAGTGTCCTTTTCCTGGCTCATCACGTGGAACATCAGGATGCACAGAGCTGTGTCCGCCGCCTCATTCACAGTGAGAGGGTTCCCTTGATCCTTTAGAACATGTGTCCTTGAACAGAAAAGTGCTCCAAAAGTAATTCAGACCGAACAAAAAGGAAGAAGAGGGGCAGCGAGCAGAGCTGTGTGAAAAGGAGCCTGGGAAAACCCCTGGGCCACCTGGACAATGAGCTTATGCAACCGGAAACCCTCCTCTTGTGAAAGAGGCTGGACCCGAATTTCTCTTCCCCTGGGACCAGTGGCGTCTTTCCCTGGCAAGGGGGCTGACGCTTACCAGGACACAGCAGGCACTGGCTGGCAGAGCGTGACCATTAAGAGACCCACCTTACACAACTGAAGAAAAAAATTACTAAAATTCAAAAAATACATTTACCACTGTCACTTTGGGAAAAGGTCTAGCAGTTTCCTTATAAAGTAAGCATATACCTACCCTATGACCTAGCAATTTTGCTCCTAGGTATTTGCCCAAGAGAAGTGAAAACATATGTCCGCACAAACCTTGTACGAGGAAGTTTACAACAGCGTTAGTTATAACAGCTCCAAACTGAAAACAGCCCAGGCGTTCATCAGCATGGGACTGGCTAAACAGACCGTGCTAGATTCATTCAATGCAATTCTACCAAGCAATAAACAGCAATGAGTTCCTGATACACTCAACGATACGGATGAAACTCAGAACAACTATGTGGAGTGAAAGAAGACTTACGCAGGAGTTCATGCCGTATGATTCCATTTGTGTGAAATTCTAGAACAGGCAGAACTAATTTATGGTGGAAGAAAATTAGAACAGTGCCTGTCTGTGGGGTTTGGGGGCAAGGATTGACCGGGAGGGAACAGAAGATATAAAGTCTATATGGAGAGAGGGGTTTGGTTAACACAGATGTATGTAGTTGCCAAAATTCATTGAATGGTGCTCTTAAAATTTGTGCATTTCATTGGAATGTTTTTTTTATTGTGGTAAAATGTACACAACATAAAATTTGCTGTCTTAACCATTTTTAAATGTACAATTCAGTGGTATTAAGTAAATTCACACTTTCGTGCAACCATCACTGCTATCCATCTCCAGAATTTTTTCAGCTTCCCCAACTGAAGCTCTGTCCCCACTAGCAATAACTCCCCATTGCCCTCTCCCCTAGCCCCTAGTAACCACCATTCCACTTTCTGTCTCTATGGATTTGACTTTTCTACATCTCTCACATAAGTGGAATCATCCAATATTTGTCCTTTTGAATCCGGCTTCCTTCATTTAACATAATGCTTTCAAGATTCATCCATGTGTGGCATGTATCAGAATTTCTTTCCTTTTTAAGGCCAAGTAGTATTCCATTGTATTTAAATATAATATTTTGTCTGTTTAGTCATCCGTTGGTGGGCATTTAGGTTGTTTTCACCTTTTTGCTATCATGAATAATGCTGCTATGAACATTGGTGTACAGATGTCTGTTCAAGTCCCTGCTTTCAATTTTTTGGGTATATATCTAGAGGAAGAATTACTGGATCCCATGGAAATTCTACATTTAAGTTTCTGAGAAATTGCCATATAATTTTTCACACCAGGTATACCATTTTACATTGCCACTGACAATGCCCAAGGGTTCCAGTTTCTCCACATTGCCGACTGTTATTTCTGCTTTGTTTGTTTTGTTTTTATAATAGTCATTCTAATGAATGTGAAGTGGTATCTCATTGTGGGGTTTTTTTTTTCTTCTTCTCCCCAAAGCACCCCCCCAGTACATAGTTGTATATTCTAGCTGTAGATCCTTCTAGTTCTTCTATGTGGGAGGCTGCCTCAGCATGGCTTGATGAGCAGTGCTAGGTCCGGCCCCAGGATCTGAACCAGTGAAACCCTGGGCCACTGAAGTGGAGCCTGCGAACTTAGTCACTCAGCCACAGGGCCAGCCTCCTCATTGTGGTTTTGATTTGCATTTCCCTAACGGTTAGTGATGTTGAGCATCTTTTCAGGTGCTTATTGGCCACCCGTTTATCTTTTTTGGAGAAACATCTGTTCATGTCCTTTGCTCAGTTTTTAATTGGATTATTTGATTCTTTGTTGTTGATCTGTGGGAATTCTGTATACATTCTGGATATTAATCCCTTTTCAGACATATGATTTGCAAATATTTTCTCCCATTCTGTGGGTTGCCTTCTTACTCTCTTGATAGCATCCTTTGATGCACAGAAGTTTTTAATTTTGATGAAGTCCAATGTTTCTATTTTTTCTTTTGTTGCCTGAACTTTTGCTGTCGCATCCAAGAAATCATTGTCAAATCCAATGTCATGAAGCTTTCCCTCTAGGTTTTCTTCTAAGAGTTTCATAGTTTTTGCTCTTAAATTTAGATCTTTGATCTTTTTGCTGAGAAAGATTCGCCCTGAGCTAACATCTGTGCTGATCTTCCTCTATTTTGTGTGTGGGTCACTGCCACAGCATGGCTACCAATGAGTGGTGTAAGTCCAAGCCCAGGAACCGAACCCAGGCTGCCAAAGCTGAGCGAGCCAAACTTAACCACTAGGCCAAGAGGCCAGCCCCTCTTTGATTCATTTTGAGTTACTGTTTTGTATACAGTGTCAGATAAGTGTCCAACTTCATTATTTTGCATGTGGATATTCAGTTTCCCCATCACCATTTGTTGAAAGATTATCCTTTCCCCACAGAATGACTTTGGCACTCTCGTTGAAAATCATTTAACCATATATTCAAGGGTTTATACCTGGTCTCTCTATTTTATTCTGTTGGTCTATACGTCTATCTTTAGGCCAGTACCATACTGTTGAATCAAAACACTAATCAGTGTAGCTTTGTAGTAAGTTTTGAAATCAGAAATTTCAAAGAGTCTTCTAACTTTGCTCTTCTTTTTCAAGATTGTTTTGGCTATTTAGGGTCCCTTGCGATTCCATGTGAATTTTAAGATGGATTTTTCTATTTCTGCAAAAAACATCATTGGGATTTTGATAGAGATTGCATTGAATCTGTAGATTGCTTTGAGTAGTATTGTCATCTTAATAATATTAAATCTTCCAATCCATGAACAATGGGGTATCTTTCCATTTATCTGTTTCTTCTTTAATTGCTTTCAGCAAAATTTTGTAGTTTTCAGTGTATAAGTCTTTTGCTTCCTTGGTTAGGTTTATTCCTAAGTATTTTGTTCTTTCTAGTGCTTTTGGAATGGAACTGTTTCCTTAACTTCTTTTTTGGATTGTCCATTGTTAGTTTATAGAAATAACTGATTTTTGTGTGTTGATTTCATATCCTGCAACTTTTCTGAATTTATTTATTAGTTCTAACAGTCTTTTGTGGAATCTTTAGGGATTTGTATGGATAAGATCATGTTATTTGTGGACAGAGATAATTTTACTTCTTCCTATACAATTTGAATGCTTTTTATTTCTTTTTCTTATCTAATTGCTCTGGCTAGGACTTCAGATATTATGTTGAATAGAAGTGGAAAAAGCAGCATCCTTATCTCATTCCTTGTCTTAGGGAGTTCACTGAAAGTTTACCTTAACAAAAAAACCATACAAATATTTTGATCTCTACTTAATGATATACACACTGAAGTGTTTAGAGACAAAATTACTGATACCTGCAACTTCCTTTGAAATGAATCAAAACATAAAATGGCCTGATAGATGGATGAGTAGACAGATATGTGTCAAAGCAAATATAGCAAAATGTCAATTGTAGAATTCCAGATGGGGGGTATATGGGTGTTCATTGTGCGTCTTTCTACTTTTCTCTAGTTTTGAAATTTTTCACAATAAAATTTAAGTAAAACTTTAGAGGTAAATCTTTCCCACATATTACTGTGAAAATTTTACCTCTAAAATGTATACATTAAAAAGTCAAGATGTTACTTCTAATAGAGTAGAACTTGAGTCTTGTGACAGGCACTGTTAGTTATCCACATAACAGCCATGGCCCTCCCTTTCTTTCTTCTTGACAAAGCCTGTCTCCCACAGAAAGGCTTCAACTGCTGAGAGAGCTTTCCTAGCCTCCACTGCAGCTAGGACTATCCATGGGATTCAGTTCTAGCCAATGAGACACCAGAAGAGATTCTGCCACGGGTAGAATCTCTTCTGGGTATGATTTTTTTTTTCTCAGTGAAAAGAAAGAATCACAAACAAGACTCCCTCACAACTCTGGAATTGCAGCACACTCTGCCTTTGAACTTGGTCACATGAGGCCATGATACCTGGCACTTCAGCAGGCATCTTAAGCCCATGAGACTTCCTCTAAGCTGGGAACAAAAGCCAACAAATGCTTTTTCATGATTCGTGATGATGGAATGAATGATGGAAAGAGCCTGGTCCCCAGTTGCATCACTTAGTTGTTGAACCAACCCTGGAACTTCTTACCTCCAACTTCATGTTATATGGAATAATTGAATGCCTTTAATTAAAGTTGTTGAGAGTTGAATATTTTATTTGCAACTAAAAACATTCCAAAAGAAATAACTTTAAAAAATATAGTGGCTAAGTCCATGTTAGTTTCTTAGATTAGAAGGAACTAATTTCCCGTCTAATGCAGAAATTCCTCCCAGAACTTCTACAACAGGTAGTACGTGAACCAGCTGTTTAAACACTGCCAGGGACAGAAAGGTCACTGTTTCCCGGGCATTTGCTGACCTGCTCTAATTGGTACAGAGCTCTTCTAAATTTTAAACCAAAATATGCCTCTTTACTACTTTTGCCCTTGGGTTCCTTGGAACTAAACACAACAAGCCACCCCCTCTCCATATTCCAAATATCTGAAAGTGGCTGACAACTGAAAGTGGCTCGTATATGTTCCCTTTGTATCATATCCTAAGGACTAAACATTCTTAGTTTCTCCAACTGTTTCTTAGAAGACGTTGCTTTAAAATATTTTGATATCCTGGGCACCCTCCTGTTTACACCAGTGTTGGGTTATTTTTAATGGTATCTAGAAATGAACATAAGACTCCAGATAAATCCAGCTAGGACATGGTGAACTAGGATTACTTAGCTTCATCTAAGATTGTCATCAAATATGTAAATCATGCTCTCTTGAATCTGCAATCTGGCAGTTCTTTTCTCTCCTGTATGCATGAAAATAGATATTCTTTAACCAAAATGCAATTTTTTCCAGTTAAAATTTATCTTATGGTTTTAATTCATGTTCTAGCCCCTAAAATCTTTGTGAACTTTACTCTGTTATCCATCATATAAGCTATCCCTCTCAGGGTTTTGACACCAATTTATTAAATAAGCATGTCTGATAGCTCATCATAA
Organism: Equus quagga; assembly: GCF_021613505.1. NCBI lineage: Eukaryota > Metazoa > Chordata > Mammalia > Perissodactyla > Equidae > Equus > Equus quagga. Next base: position 50,411,544 of record NC_060275.1, on the reverse strand, counting down.
AATTAAACATTAAACTATCAAACCAGAGCCCCAGTGTATATCGTCAGAACCTTATCTCCAGTTTGACACTAATCAGTTAATCCTCTTTGGGTGCTGTTGTTCAGTCAGGTAAAATAATATAGAGGGTCACTAGATGAGCATAATTAATACCGAAAAATAAAGCCCACTTAAAACAACCCTATTTAAAACATAAAAAAAAATAAGTATTGAAAATAATGCTGTTTTGGAATTAACCTTAAAAAATAAAACCAAAACTTTTGCAAAGAAATTCATTTTACCTCAAAGTTAACAAAATTTCTGTTACGATTGCAATCGTGCATCAGTTCTGAGAATAAAAAAAGAATAGATGGAGTTCTGTTATTTTTGGGGAGGGGGGAGTTTTTCTGATAAAATTATATGATAAAATATAAGTCCTCATTTTACTTTTGACATTCAGATCACTTTCATAAAGACTGTCATTTTTGCAAAAGTATTAGAAGGCTTTATTAATCTTCCTAAGGTCCTTCCTTTTCCTTTCATATTCAAATAATTCACTTGTGTGGTCTTTTGACATCTTCATCAATTTTGTTCTTCCTCAGTTAACAAGTCTGACTCTTCCAGATTGTCCCTTTGTTGTTGATTTTGGTTCTCATTCAAGCAGGTCTCTGAAAGAATTCTTGAAATCCTGTATCTTTTGCAAGATTTGTGATTTCACTTTGCAATTGATTTGAATTCCTGCAAATAAGAGAGCTATTAAAATGGGTTCTGGATCCAGATTGTCCAGGTCGAAATCCTACTCTGTCACTTGGTTGACCTAGGGCCTCAATTTCCTCATCTGTAAAATGGGTTAATAATGATATCTGCCTTATAAGTTTTTACCAGTGCTAAAGGACTTCATATGGGTAAAGTACATAAAATGGTGCCTGACACATAGTGAACATTCAATACTATATGACTGTTTCTATTATTGTATTATACAATAAAATTGGCAGGCAATTAACAGACAAAGACCTTAATGCCTTGGGCTGGGACAGATGCTGGTATTAAGTAATATTATGGGCTGAATTGTGTCCCTTAGAATTCATATGTTGAAGTCCTAACCCTCAGTACCTCAGATTGTGATGGTATTTGGAGAGAGGATTTTTAAAGAGGTAGTGTTTCCTATAAGTCTAAAAGAGGTCATTAGGGTGGGCCCTAATCCAATATGACTGGGGTCCTTATAAGAAAAGGAGATTAAGACACAGACACACTCAGAGGAAAGACCATGTGAAGACACAGGGAGAAGACGGCCATCTATAAGACAGGGAAAGAGGCCTCAGGAGAAACCAACCCTGCTGACACCTTGACCTTGCACTTCCAGCCTCCAGATCCATGAGAAAATAAATTTCTGTTGTTAGAGCCACCCAGTCTGTGGTATTTTGTCATGGCAACCTGAGCAGACTAATACAAGTGAGGAGGGATATTTGAGTGTGATTATCTTACTTTAAAAAGATTCAGTTAAAAAAAAGTTCATTAGTAAGTATTTCTGTTATGATCATTTTATTTCCCTTGCATTCTTGTAACTGAGGTTTCATGTAGTGAATACGGGAATACAGGACCTGGACTCACCAGTCCACATTTCTCTGTCCACAAGGATGTCACAGAGACTTCTGGCAAACGTCTTGTTAAAATAAGTCATTTCTGACTACGGTATTTCCCTATTCCCCCAGTCAAGCGCTACAAAATGGAAGCAAGATTGGTTGGCATGAGCTCAGATTTCAGGGAACTCAGGAGAATGCCTAGCAATCACCACTTTCTTTAATAAATATGCACAAAACCCCTTTGATCATCCATTCTGAAGTTTTGCTGAAGCTCAGCATTGAACTTGACCAGTGCACACATCCGTAAGACACCCTTCCTGTTGTGTTGGAAAATCTGGAACTCATTTGCCCATCTCCGGTCTTTTGCCGTCTCTCCATTCCCCCAATTCCTCCCGTTCAGATGGTCCTGTGGATACATATGTGAGTTCTTTCAGGACTCTGGGGTGTCACTTATCTAAGCTAACAGTCCTGCTCTCATTTTAAGCAGCAAGATGTTCTCTTGCATCTGTCTTGGGTTGAAGATCATTCTGCTTGAGAGGAAAGATAAAAGCTGTATCGTTTGTACTGTTTTATCATACACATTGCACTTTCTTCATTTACATTGATCGCTTTTCTTTTTATCTTTCCTGGTCCTATCAGTGCAAAATTTTATTCACTGTCATAAATATCCTTTATGCTATCCAGAGCTGCAACAATGGCCCTGCTGGCTATAAGATCCATTGACATCATATAATAATTTGTATTATTATAAAGATGCTCAGGAATTCCAAACATAGTTCTATTTTTCCCCTACTCCTTTAAATCTTGAACTAATCTTGAGTCTTTGTCATATATTACAAACAATTTTTTAAAAAGTATAAGTAAGAAGTAGTGAATATCATGTACTAAATCCTACCATGGTGTTCTCCATTAAGTGATGTTGGATTAGGAAGGCACAGACTTTTTTCCCTCCATGCTTCCTGTACAGTGAACATGTCTACATGCTGGTATGACTTCGTCACCATTCAGTGGCTCATCCATCAGATCCCCTAGACACCAGGGAAGGCCTGCAAAACCATACACATTGGCCCCTCCAGGACTGAGCCAACTGAAAATCTTCACTGCCCACCTGAGACCTCGAGGATAGAGTCCTGCCACCTGGTACTGATGCTGTGGGCTCCTGTCAGGGAGGCCTCTGTTACCCCCAAGGCTGGCCAACACTTGCTCTAACATTTCCACTGAAGGACATGGCAGGATCTTCTTAAAGGGCCTGCAGAAGTAACTCAAGAAACCTACCTCCCCTCAAATGGAAGCTCGTGGGGTAAATTTTCACATTTGGCTGTGGTGTCTCAGGTCATTGCAGGAAAGGGGAGTGGGGACTGGGCCCGCAGATCCCTGCTTCAACTTGAGCAGATTCATTGCTTTTTTATATGTTTGGCTTCCTTGTAAGATTTTGTTTCAAGAAAGCCTTCAGGATGGTTTGGACCCATAAGCATCTCTGGAGGCTACTCACATTCACCCCTTCACTTAAGGTTGCCAGGTTTAGCAAATAAAAATACAAAATATTCAATTACTTTTGAACTCCAGATAAACAACAAAAAAGGTTTTTAGAATAAGTATATCCCACATATTGCATGGGACATACTTATACTAAAGAATGATCAGTTGTTTATCTGAAATTCAAATTCCCTGAGCGCCATGTATTTCCTCTGGCAGTCCTGGCCTACTCCTAATGAGCCAGCAGCCCTTTCTCCCACTCCAGTGGCTGACAAAGTGGCAGGTTGACCACCTCAAAGTTCACCTTGTCTAATTGACCCCGTTTGGGGATTGGCCCCTTAGCCTTTAGCAGCAATCCTTTCCTATTTGGGTCTCAGTCTGGTGGGCCCTGACCCTCAGGCCTACGTTTTGTTGTACTACACTCTCAACCAACTCATGAGGACAGTCCAGCTTCAGACCCCACTGACCCAGCTCACGTTGATGTTGATAATCAGAACCAATGATTCTCTCTTAGTCTTCCCAGTCAGGGCAATCACCTGTGTCCATCACTGGAAATGACTATACATCAACACTTCCATTTCTCAATTGGGAAACAAAAACCAAAAGAGGTTTCCACCTTAAAGGATCTTGGCCAATATTGGTGATCTACAGCTGGTTGATGTGAGGGATTGGAGGGTCGTAGAGGCTGGTAAAATACCTTGGGATTGGCCTTGGGTTGAAGGCAGGGGGAAGAACGAAATGTGTTCTGCCATAGCTGTAAAATGAAAAGAAGGATCCAGAAAGTGGTTTGAAGAAGGATATTGTCTAAGACACCAAAGACAGTTGACAGTGTGCTTCTAATATTGTCATCTTTTCTCAGCATAGAGTGACGGAAAGAGCAAGGAGAACCAGAGTCAGAGTTTGAGAGTTACTCCAGGATCTGCTTAATGAAGCTATGAACCAGGTGTGTAGCCTCTGGACCTTTCTCTCCCATGTAATGGGATACCTGTGCCTGTTTACCGTGTTTTTGTGGGAATTAAATGAAATACCTCTTAAGATTGGGTTCCATTCCCTTTTCCTAAATTAAATTCTTTTCTCTGCTCGAAAATCAGATAAAATAAATAAAAATGAAATAAAACAAAATAAAATGATTCTGGTTTGAAGAGAATAAGGTGAGGAAGAAAAAAGAAAAGAAACGTAGAAATATTAAAATTAAATAAAATAACTTGAAAATATTCCAATTAGGCAGGAGAATATGGGGAGATCCTATTTAGAGACAGAACATTTGCTGCTTCTTTTTCCAGAAACACAACTGAAATCATGGCAAAGGGAAAAACAAAAGCCATAAACCCATGGAACAAAGAGAACAGAGGGAAGATGATAGCAATGAAATTTTGGACGGCAGAGAGCAGAAGAAAGAGCAGTGAGTTGACTTAGCTCTCCATAGAAAGCAGCCTGGTCTTCCGTGCACAGCACCAGGCAGCCGGGCAAGTGGCAGCACCAGCCTGAGAATGAAGGAGATCATGAAGACAGCAGAGGTCACAGTCTTAGGCTCCCTCCCCAAAACCTTCAGCAGCTCGGTGATCATCCCTCACCCACCTTGTCAGAGGACCAAAGTTGCTTCCTGAATGCTGGCTGTCAGGTGTAACCCTCTCAGGCAGGAAATAGGAAAGTTTTTCTTCCAAGGAAGCTGATCAGCTCAAGAGAAAATACTTAAAAATCCTGAAGTGGGAATGGGTACGGTCCTCATTGAAGAAGCTCAGCCTGCAAGAAAGCCCAAGCCCCGCCCAGTCTATAGAGTGTCCAAACAGCTTGTTAGTACTAAATTTTTAAGTATACAGGGAGCCAAGGGTTATTAGACATCTAAGGGAGATTTCTTATATGGAAGGTGTAGCTCTAAACATCCGTGGGAAAAAAAGCCGTTCAGAGGAAACCCAGACTATACATAGACGTAAAAACTTTTTTAAAAAAATCATTAATGTCCTCACAGAGATGAGCAAATATTTTTATCCATGAAACAAGAATAGGACATCACCAAAAAAAAATTTCAAGAAAGAACCCAGCTCTTAGAAATAGAAAGTACCTGTACCCAAGATGCCATCAACCGTAAGATACACCATTATTTTTTGTACTATTAAAAAAGAAGAAAAAAAGCTAAGTATTGTATGATACAATGCTTAACACAATTTTCATTTTTACCTGTTGAAAAACTTTTAATATTACTTAGCGATAGATGTATTATATATCACCATTGTGTGTGTATGAAAATATAAGAAAAATGCTTTACTTTCTAAATATCTTCACATTCACAGTCTGAATCTTCTGAAACCATTTCCAAGCTTAGAATCACTGACATTTTTTTTCCCATTTAATATTTTTCTCCGTACCACTAGAGTTAGATTATGCTTCATTTCTTAGCCAATTACTCTACTAGAATCTTAGGGATTTTTTTTCCAAGCTACTGACATCATTTTTCAAATTTCAAAACTAGGACTATTTTATTTGACTTAAATCACAGTTTCATCTTTTCTCAATTGCATTGCACGTCACTGGGTGCCATGCAGCTTCTGTTCAAAGTCAGCAGGAAGTTTCTGACATATTGAGGTTTGATGCTTCAGTGACAATCATACACAAAGCACAAGTTGGTCACAGCAGCTCTTTGTTGCTTGGAAAGCTCTCTCGTTTATTCCAAGAGATTTGGCATTTTTTCTCCTGCCTTCAGCTGTATTGTTTGATATGTAGAGTCAACACGTGTGGTGTCAACAATCCTATAACTCAGTTGAGGAGATGATGAGTTTGTAAAGGCACAGGCAGTGACGACAATGCTGCTATTGCTGACTTGACAACAGTCACTGTAATGTGACGTTATTTATGCAATGCATTCTGATTTCAGATGATTTAAAATGTGAAAAAATGTGCATATTAAAATTAACGAAGAGCATTTAAAAAAATACTCACTAGAAAGGATGGAAGATAAAATTTAAGAAATCTCTCAGAGAACAGGAAAAAAAAGACATAGAGAAGGAAAATTTAAAAGGTCAAAAAATTTTGGAGATTGAATCTAGAAAGTCCCAACAAATGAGTAATAGGAGTTTGAAAAAGAGGAATAGAACAAATTGAGGGAGAAAACAAAAAAGAAATAATTCAAGAACATTTCATGGAACTGACGTATGAGAGTTTTCAGATGAAAAGGGCCCAGCACGATGGATGAAAATAGTAGTACTCCAGGGTATATCACCATGATACGAGGGGGAAAGGATCACCTTAAAAACTTCCAGAAAGGAAAAAACTGATTTCTAATAAAGAATCATGTATTAGAATGGCTCTGGACTTCTCAATGACTACATTTTAAGCAAAAAAAAGGAACATAAAAATTCTCAGGAAAATTACATTTGTATGTACATTTCTATCTCCAGACAAATTATCAATTAAATATGAGACTAGAATAAAGACATCTCCACACATGTAAGGTCTCAAAAAATTTATCTCCAACTAGCCTTGAAAGATCCTAGAGGAAATACTCCACCAAAGCAAAGGAATAAACCTAGAAAGAAGAAGTAATTGAATTCAGGGAATCCAACCAAAAAGAAAAACGTGAAAGGAATCCCCAGGAAAAAGCTGAAGGCGATCCAGGATGACGGCTTTGCTGCCAGCCTAGAGAATAACCAGCCCCGCGAGGAGCACGTCAGAACACAGGGGGAGAGACAATTCCAAGAAGACGAAACTGATAGAAAGTTAGGTATATTAAAGGAGACTTAGGCCACTGGGGAAAGTATAGAAATATATTAGTTGTAAGTAAGTTGCTTAGGAAATCTAAGCAAAGGAAAACTTGACAATTACTAACTCCGGGGAAAATACAAAGTTGAGCAGTAGTAATCACAGTACACCACACGGCTCAGCTGTTCAGCAGTGACTGGCATTTACAGAGTCACAATAAAGCAATCCCCAAATACTGAAATAGCCAAAATTGAGATATACCTCGAGTGGGAGAGGAATGGTCAAGCAATATGTGTATGAGATGGGGGCAGTGGAGACGGCAATGAAGGAAAACTAAACCCTCCTCTTCCAATCTGGAAAATCAATCGATAATGCCTAAAAGGGAAAAATCAAGAAATCGCAGTATAGGTGTATTATTAGAGATATGAAGACAAAGACCAAAAGATGCAGCTACAAGTTTGAGTGGTTTCTTCTGGAGATTGTTCACCAAGGCAAGGAAGCAAGAGCAGCGCAGGGAACTGCTCTTTTTCACAGTAAACCTTAGAGAATCATTTGATTCATTAAAATGACACGCATAATAAAAAACTTAAAATAACAAAACATTTTGAGAGTAGAAAAAATAAAAGAGCCATTTTAATGAGGTGATCACCAGAAGGGAGGCCAGGGGCCAAGTCCTTTAACCTCTCTGACACTCAGTGTCCTTCCTTTAAAGTATAAATTACAGTATGGACACTAATGTCCTGCATTGATTACAAAGGGTAAGTACAGTGAGGTGTGTGTAAGGGTTCTGTAAATTTAAAGCTCCATAGACATTGTGTTTATTAAGCGCATGAGGCAAAATACAGCGTAAGAAAACTAGTTAATGACCAGCAAACAGCTGGCTCTTTGAAACTCGTTTGCAGCCCTCAGAAAAACAGAACCAAAAATCACCGCCATGCAGGGACGTCATTGCTAATCCTTATGAAAAAGAAAATATTGCTACTTTCCACTGGCACTAAGGCTGCTCTTATGAATGTTCATGGAGTTTGAAGCCAAACTTTTGTTTTCTGGTGTGTGTTGGGTACATATCTAGTATATATAATAAGATGCTTCCCGAGGTGGCTCCTGAGCCATCTTGCCTAGACAACCACACGAAAATGGTGGCCCGTAGTATAGTTAATAACATTGTATGAATTTCAATTTCTTGGTTTTGGTCATGCACTATGGTTATGTAAGATGTTACCATTCGGGGAAGCTGGGTGAAGGGTACACAGGAATTCACTGTACTACTTTTGTAACTTCTTGTGAGTCTAAAATTAGTTCAAGGGGCCAGCTCTATGGCTGAGTGATTAAGTTTGCCCACTCTGCTTCGGTGGCCCAGGTTTTCCCTGGTTTAGATCCTGGGTGCGGACACGGCACCGCTCATCAAGCCATGCTGAGGCGGTGTCCCACAGAGCACAATCAGAAGGACCTACCATGGGAATATACGACTATGTACTGGGGGACTTTGGGAAGCAGAAGAAGGAAAAAAAGAAGATTGGCAACAGTTGTTAGCTCAGGTTCCAATCTTTAAAAATAAATTAATTAATTAAATTAAATTAATTCCAAACAAAAAGTTAAAAAATAAAGTGTCCAGACTCAATTGATGCCCCAAATTAAAGGGAACCCAAACTACCTCTGGAACTCAAAGGGTCCGTGAACCTCCAAGAACTCTGGATGGTGCCACAGAAGGAAATGCTGATCAACACTTTCCAGCCTGCTCTGTTCTTGCCAAGAAGGAACGGTCTTTTGCTGGATCCATTTTCCTGAACCATGGGCCCACTATCTCCCCTCCAACCACTATTTTATTTCTGCCGTTAAGAAAAATTACCGGGTACACTCTCCCACCTTGAAGAAGGAAAAGAATATAATCATTATGCTTACTTTCAGATAACTAAGTAGGAAATCGGAAGTCCCTGGGTAACCTGAAGAAAACCCAACTTGTTTGTTTAAGAGACGCCAAGATTCCTTGCGCCATCGGCACTGTGGGTGGAGGGATTTCCTGCATGCTAAGTCACTAATGCAAGATGCATTGGCCCATAGCTTTAGAAGTTCCAGATTTCTTGGCACCAAAGTGTTGTAAACAATCCTCTCCACTCTCCTCAACTGTTGGAGGCCTTTCAAAATGTTTCCTAGCCCTGACCCCTCCTCCTCTTTGATCTTGTCAGGGAGAATGCAAGAGGTCAAGTCCTTTATACCCTAGACTAGCTGCAGGCTTCTCACCTTCAGTGTGCACTGCATCACCTGGTGAAAATACAGATTCTCAAGCCACACTCCCTGAAATTGTGACTCCATAGATCCGGGCTGGGGCAAGTTATCTCCAATATTGACAATCAACGATACTAACTGTGGATCACACTGTGAAAATCACTGGCACAGGGCACTTGCTTATAAAAGATAAAGAAAATGGCTTATTATACACAAGATTTAATTAAAAGATGACATGAAAATCAAAAGGTTTGATATGAGCATTGAATCATTAGAGATGAAAAGGTGATAATGGTTGATCAGCTCACATTTTAGATTTAATTTTCTCTTTAGTAATTAATATTTAAGAATGAAAATATAGAATTATCCAGTTATTCTCACTTGTGAGATATGGCATTAATATTGTTACTTCCGTCAGCCTAGTTGGGACAAAATGAAGCAGAATTCCTTAGTATTTTTCCCTGGTGATAAGTACTTACATCTGAAGTGCAAATATTGACCTCCTTTTAAAGTATCAACAAGTGGAAGAGTCCAGGCTGGCTTAGTTTACATGGATTGTGATCCGTTAGGAAAGTTCAAGGAGCAAATTGCATTTTAACGCTGGGCAGTGTGGTCTTCAAACAGGCTTTTTCTTATTACCCCAGCCCAGTTCATATTTCCCTTCCTGAACAACATTCCTCTTAGCATCTCATTTACCTTCCAACTTGGCCATTTATCAGTTTTTCAAGACTTTTATCCTCAGCAGGACTGGGATAGTTCTGGGCAGAGCAAAATCATACCACTCTCCCACAGGCTTTGCATACAGTAACTGTTCAAGAAGTATTTGTTGTATGAATCCATGAATAAATAAATGTAGACGAGCTGTCCGTCAAAACACCTTCACCACATAAAATAGCTCCGAAGGGGAAGCAACGTATACCAGAAAGAGCACTGAATTTAGAGTCGGCAGAGCTAGTCTCCGCTTCCTCAGTCTGTAACCTGTAAACCAGTGTGACCCAATATACAGAGTGCAAGGGTCTAACGCAAGCTACCTAGGTAATTTTAAATTTTTTAGTAGCTCTAGTTTGAAAAGTAAAAATAAACAGGTGAAATTAATTTTAACAATTTATTTAACTCCATGGGTCTAAAATATTATTTCATCCTATAATCAATATAAACTATTAATGAGCTATTTTACATTCTTTTTTTATACTGTTTTCGAAGCTGGTGTGTGTTTTACACTTCCGGCACATTTCAGTTTGGACCAGCCACATTTGACATGCTTGGTAGCCACACGTGGCTGGTGGCAATCGTGGTGGAGAACAGAACTCCAGAGGTGTGTTGGCTATGACCAAGACTCGATTTCCTTATTGGGAAAACTGGAATGGTACCTCCCTCATAGGGCTTCTGTGGGGATTAACTGAAATTTTGAGGTGTGAAGATGGGTGGTGGCTTATGACGCAAAGGCTTATTTCTTGCTTGTGCTACACATCCATTGAGCAGAGCGGGGATTCTTAAAGTTCCTATTATGTCCTTCTACATTTTGGGGGGGCAAAGTAATTTATATAGCCATCCCTAACTTTCAGGGGGAGTGAAGAATTGCAATCCCACCATGCACCTGAAAGATGGAGAGCAAGAAATATTTGCTGAACATCAGGAAAGGGTAAATCAGAGGGTATTTCAGAACAATTAATCTAATAATCATTTTTGCTAACTTTCTAAAGAACTCATTTCTGTAGTCCACACTACCACCAGAGATAGCATTTTAAACACAGTATTTTCTCCGAGCACGTGTTTGCGTAGGGGGCTAAGGGTGGGGGAACCACATGAGACATCTCAAAAGCACCAAGTTCCAAGGTCTGAATACTATTGTGCCTTTGCAAATGCTGATCCTACCTGGAAAAGTCCTCGCTGGTCAAGAGTCAAGTCAAATACCACTTGCTTTGTTTCTTTTTTAGATAGATCCCTTCCATGGGCTAGGCACTGTTCTAGGAGATGGGGAAACCACAGTGAGCAAACAGATCTGGTCTCTGCCCTCGTGGAGCTGACTGCTCTGTATTTCTCTACCAGATGCATTCTTTCCCTCCTAAGTGGCACTCCTCTATTACAGCCTACTGCAGGACAGCCACTTGTTGAGTTGTCCCTCTCTCTCACTTCTGAGGAGCAGGCTCGGAATCTTACTCTCTTTAGCACCAGCCTCTTTATATGCATAAAGTTTGAAGACAAGGCTGTTAAAAGGTCAGCCTCTGAAACAAAAATTCACAAGTCAACTCATAAGTTTGGTGTAAAAGGAACTCACCTGGGAGAAGCCTGCTGACGGTGTCTTCTGTATCTGGGGGCGATGACCAGAATATGTTATAAAATAGACACATGATTGATCAAAATGGGACTGGGGAGTAAGAACTGATTAGCACACACAAGTGAGAAAGCCATTACTTCTGACAGCGCCCCAGGTATTAGAGATGCAAAACCTAGGGTGGCACAATTTTGTCCTCTGTGAAATGGGAGTAATACCCACCTAATGGGCTGTGGAGATTAAATTCGAGGGTCTTTGTAAAGGACAGTGCCTGGTACTGGTAAGAACTCAACATGTTTTATTATTATTATTATTGAAATAATTATTTCAATAATTATGAATAATGATTATTGCTTTAATTATTATTCATTTTGGCAACCACCTTCTACCCTACGTGCTGAGCAGGTCTGCGTTAGACACAGAGCTCATTTGGCTGAAGGTACGTAAGCTAGTTGGAACTGGGCTTATATGCTGCTCTGGTCACCAGACTGGGACAAACTGAGTCTGAGGACATTGGCAGTCATTCTCCTAGCCACAGGAGGAGACTCTGCAGATAGAAGCCCCAAACGGGAGGCACTGAAAAATAAAAGCACCGTGGAGACATTGTCTGGGTCCTGATGTCCAGATTTGTCTGAAGCTGGACATCTGTTTTAGACGTCCAACTTCCAGGAAGCTTTATTTGGGCAACTTTGTGCTGCTTTTCTAGGGTTTTCATCCAGGTAACTGAGTCACTGCCCTCAGTATGCTGTCCAGGGCTCAGTCTTCATAAAGCAAAGAGCCTGCCTCACTGGGCAGGTCCAGGCTCTTCCTTTATCCCTCAAAGCCCTCCGTGGGGACACAGTAACTGAACTTTTTTACGAGGCTTTCCTGTTGCTGCCTGCACCCTTGCTCTGCGCCCTGTAAAGACTCTCGCTGCGCCTGCCTGCCTGCCTGCCTGCCCCAACACCTCAGAAGGCTGGGGATGAGGGTGGGACTTCTGAATCACTGTAGCCTCCCGGGGCTGAGGAATGCAGGCGGGGCACAGGGCCACTATGAAGCCGGAGGTGCTATGTATGTGGTGGCCTTGACCCTGGAGCACTCCTCCTCCAGCTTACAGGTTGCGCCCCTCTCCTTCAGTTTGCCTACTGTGGGGTATACGCGTGACGATCCCCTCCCAAGCCAGGGGTCCTCAGCAGGGGTCTGTGTTGGACTCCAGACATTCATCATAAAATTCACCTTTTAAGATACCTCCTTATTATATCCAGAGGTCCCCAAATAATTAACAAAAAATTATTCATTCCTCTAATTGTAGCTTCTCCATGAGGTAGTGGTAGGGCATTTTTGGGAATAAGACACGTGGGCACATAGGTTTCTCTGAGGCTGAGTTCACTAAGGGTGTCAGATTTAAAGATTTACGCCTGTTACATACATGCTCCTTAAAGCGAGTGTAGATTTCTGATGATTCTTTTACCAATGAGAAAATTTGGCCCAGAGGTCTGAAGGGCTCTGTTTGAGTTCACAAGAGTTTCCTTACATTCAAGCCGTTTCCTTGGACGCTGTCAGGGAAGCTGTGAGCTCTGCCCGGTATTCCTGCCTTTGAAGGAACCATCTCTCTTTACTCGGCATGGTCTTTCTGGGGGGGCCTCAGTCCCAGCACCCAGCTGCTCCCCAGGTGACCCCAGGAGAGTAGAGATGCTCCAGTCAGGATGCCTTTCCCACCAACAATGGTGATTGTAAAGGGGGGCCATGAGGCTGCATCTACTGATTGCATGAGACCACGTCATAGCACTAAACTGAACTTGGCATAGACGTGGGTCAGTCAGGCTTTTATGTTTGTTTCCAGTGCCTGCTCTATATTCATGCTTCTCATTTACATTTTAGGGACTATTTCTAAGAATATTTATGGTGATTTAGGAAATAGGATCTGTTTGCTTTGGGGGGGGGTTGTTTACAACAGGACATGTAGAATTTGGGGAGGGAGCTGATGAAACTTTCTATATCCTTATTGTCGTTGTGATTACCCCTGTGTGCTTTTGTCAAAACTCATAGGACCAACTACTTAACGTGGTGAATTTTACTGTCTATAAATTATATCTCGAAGAGGATCAGAAATTGCCACGGCAAACCATGCCACTTTGGCACAAGGATTATTTTTAGCTAAAGCCAATTGAGAATCAGCAGATGCAAGAAGAGTTCTTGCCCTCCCCTTATCTGCCTAAAAGAGGGCACAAATTTCCCTTTGTGAAGGTGCCCTCCACCCCCGCCCTGCATAACCAGAAAGAGAAGGGCGACTCTTACCACTGTAGATGAGGAGCTGGCACTGAAGTGAATGCATAAATAACCTTTATTTTCTGTTATTTCCCCCATAGATTTGCTAGTCCCTTTTCCATGATTTATTATCCCTTGAAGGCTAAACTCTCTTCCCCTTCTTAAAAGGTATATCCCCTTCTCAAAAGAGTATATCAGTCCCTAGTTTAATCACTTCTTTGCGTTTCACTGTTTTTCTGTGAACTCCCGTGCATCTGAATATTAATTAAAATGGTATGCCTTCTCTCCTGTTAGTCTGTCTTTTGTTGGTTTAATTCACAGATCCCTATTTCCTGAATCTTAGATGGTAGAGTTTTTCCTTCCTGACAAGCTCAATAAAAAAAATTAAAAATAAATCCCTTGCTGAGAAATGGTTATGCAATATTAGTAATTGGGGGTAAAGGAAAAAAGATCACGAAACAGCATGCTCAGTTTGATCCTACAGTGGACATCTGTGGTTTGGAGTTACCCAAAACCCCCCATCCTTTCTGGGAGTCCGCCCCTCCCCAGTTCTGGGTGGTCCAGATGTAACTGTCAAAGATATTGCCACGGTCCTCTACCTCTCTGGTCAAAGGAACAAGTACATGACCCTGACTGAGCCCGTAATAGTAACCCCATCCCTCTGGTAACAGCCTAGAGAAGGCACGTGACTCAAGCAGGGCCAAGCAGAGTTCATCTCAACATTTATAAACAGACAATGGGAGAAAGAGGTCTCTTTTCTGTTCCTGGTACCTCTCCCAACTATTTGATTTTAAAATGGAAGCACAAACCCCCCCTTTCTGCCACCATTCATCTCACTCTCCTGAGGGAATCCAACCTGAGCTAAACTGAGAATCACCGTGTCTGCCATAGGCTGTGCCCACCCTAAACACTGCCACCTATCACCAGACTCTGGTCTTACAGAGTTATACTCCTACCGAGAGCGTCTGAGAGTTCTGGTGGCTCCACATCCTCACCAACACTTAGTATTGTCAGAACCAAAATTTTTGCCAATTTCATGAGCATAAAATAGGATCCTCCTGTGTTTTAAATTTGCATTTCTCTGACTACCATGAGGCTGATCTTTTCATATATTTATCAGTCACATAGGTTTCCTCAGCTGTGAATTCTTTATTCATGTCTTTTGCCCATTTTTCTGTTGGATTACTTGTCTTTTTCTCTTTAATTTCTGAGAATTTTCTTTTCAATGTGTTCTGTGTACTGATTCTTTGTAAGCTAAATATATTGTACTAATCTTATCCTGTTTTATGACTTGTTGTGTTTTATTCTTTTACTTTTAAAATATATCCTTGGGGCCGGCCAGTGGCTCAGTGGTTAAGTGAGCACGTTCTGCTTTGGCGGCCCAGGGTTCACCAGTTCAGATCCTGGGTGCGGACATGGCACCGTTTGGCACGCCATGCTGTGGTAGGCGTCCCACATATAAAGTAGAGGAAGATGGGCAGGGATGTTAGCTCAGGTCCAGTCTTCCTCAGCAAAAAGAGAAGGATTGGCAGCAGTTAGCTCAGGACTAATCTTCCTCAAAAACTAAATAAAATAAAATATATCCTTTTGTTGATCAGAAGTTTTAAATTTTAATGTAATAAAATGTATCACTCTATTCCCGTCCAGTTTATGATTTTTATATCTTAAGAAATTCTTCTCTATTTTGTTCAAAATTTTTAAAATTTTGCTTTTTACATTTAGGCTTTTAGTCCACCTGGAATTCACTTTTTGTATCTGGTATGAAGTAGGGCCTTGTTTTGTTTTGGTTTTTAAATTTCCATGTGGATAATCAATTGTCTTAGTAACATTTGTTGAAAAGTCTATACCCTGTTGAAGGCCCCTTCTCCAGATTGATCTGTATTGTCACCTCTCTCATTATCAGGGTACCTAATATGTAGTTTCTTTTTTTATTTTTTTAAGATAGTTTGAATTAAAATATTTTTTTAGTTGAATGCTAATTTATACAGAATTTGGCTTCAGGGAATGGAATGTGGCAGGCAACAGATCTTGTATGTGGAACAGGGTGAGCTTGGGGAGCTGGGGCTCCGCGTCCTGGGCTGGGGAGTTGGCCGTCCTCAGCACACAGTGGCAGAACTGTTGGGTAAACTAGGTTTGTTGTATATGGACGCTGCAGCATTTGTGACGTTAACAGGAAAAACTCAAGCAGTTGGATACATCTATAGCCTTCAGAAAGGCAGAAAGGCCCTTAGCTGGGGAGTGTGGACAGCTCACATTCATAAGTTCTGGGGATAGGACGTGGACATCTTTGGGAAGTCATTATTCTGCCTGCCACAGTTACTATGTGGAATTTCCTCATTGCTGCATGACACTACCTTAAGAGGCTGCATCACACAAATTTAGCTGAAGGAGGACCATCTAAAAGACAAGAGTGAAGAAATCATATAGCTTTCCTTACAGATGTCCTTTCTGCCTCCAGAAGGAAATCCAAAATTGTTGCGTATCTGGTTATCTGAACCCTGCCAGAACTTGAAAAGCCAGATTACTTGCCAAACTAAGGATAGCATCCATAGAGGAAGGAAACTGGAGGATTTATCAGAAGATAAAACTGGAGCCCAGGAGCCAGCCCTCTTCCCACTGCACAGCTCCCCTGTTCTAAGCATCTGTTAAACACTCACAGCCTACCACAGAGGATGCTTACTTTGAAAACTCAATTGGAATGCAGCCTGGGAGCATGGAGCAAATTTTTGACACCTTCCCACCCAAGATTACTATATTAATTTCCTATTGCTGCTGTAATAAATTACCACAAGTTCAGTGGCTTTAAACAACAGAAATTTATTATCTTACAATTCTGGAGGTCACAAGTGCCAAATAGGTCTCACTGGGCTAAAATCAGGAAGTTGACTTGGCTGCATTGCATTTTGGGAGAATGGGAGCCCTGGGGAGAATCTGTTTCCTTATATTTTCCAGCTTCTAAAGACTGTCCACATTCCTTGGCGAATGGCCTCTTCCTCCATCTTCAAAGCCAGCTATGGCCAATCAAATATTTCTCACAACATATCGCCCTAATGCCGACTCTTCTGCCTCCCTCTTCCACTTTTAAGAACCTTTGTGATTCCCTTGGGCCCACCTGGATAATCCAGGACAATCTCTCTAATTTAAGGTCGTCTGATTAGCCACCTTAATTCCTTCTTGTCATATAACCTAACATAGTCACATGTTCGGGGATAGGACATGGACATCTCTGGGAAGTCATTATTCTTCCTGCCACAATTACTATGCGGAATTTCCTTATTGCTGCATGACACTACTGTAAGTGGCTGCGTCATAATTTATTTAAAATTTTCTTGTTGATAAAATTTTCAGGGTTTTTTTCTTTCCCTTTCATAAATGATACTATAACAAACACCTTCATAAATACACTTTTATATTTCAGATTTTTCTTTGGGATTGCTGGAATAAATTATTTTTATGACATTTAATACCCATATCTATATTATTTGCTAAAATAACAGTTCTGATTTCACTTTTTTTTTTTTTTTTTTTTTTAGGAAGACTAGCCCTAGCTAACATCTGTGCCCATCTTCCTCTACTTTATATATGGGAAGCTTGCCACAACATGGCTTGCCAAGTGGTGCCATGTCCGCCCCCGGCATCCAAACCAGGGAACCCTGGGCGCCAAAGCAGAACATGCACACTTAACCACTGTGCCACCAGGCTGGCCCCTCACGTTTCTTTATAGTACATAAGAATATTACTTCAGTGAGCCTGTGTTGATACTGGCTTTTAGCATTTAACATCGTTGTCACTTTTATTTTTTTGAATATATTGAGGCTGAACGATTTTCCATGTTGTAAGTTTCAGGAAGGGAGAATTTTAGTCTTTCTTAATCATACTGCATCAGCAGCCCCAGCATGATGCCCAGCACTGCAGTCAGTGCTCAGTGGATATTTGTGAAGGAATGACTAGAAGAACATAGCGGAGTGGTTAAGAGCTTTGAAGTCAGATAAATCTGGTTCATGTTTTCAAGCACTTTACACAGGGTGATTTATTTAATCTTCAAGATTATCCTAATAAGATGGGTACTATTATTGGCATAATCCCCATTTTTCTAATAAACAAGCTAAGGCACAGGGAGGTTAAGTAACTCTCCCAAAGTCACACAGCAAGTAAACGGCAGACCAGGGTTTAAGCCCAGATTATGAACTCTGGTTCCAGTAGCAATGTTATTCACACTGCACAACTTCTCTGATATACTAGTGTCTATCTCATTGGATTGTTATGAGGATTAAGGAAAATAATAGAAATAAAGTACTTCTTTGCCAAAACAGTGGTTGATATATAATAAAGCATAAGTTTTTGCTCTCTTGTTATTCATATTATTATTATCATTATTATGTTTTGTGTATTGTCTATATCATTTGTCATTTCGTATATTAGTTTCAAAAAGCCTTTATTATCTATTTTTATTTGAGTTTATATAATAAAAAGTTATTTCTATTTAAGGTCTCCTTATTTTATGTATGTAGCATTTGTTCTCACTAACACGGTGCCTGCCAATTCAGATGGGATGCTGTGTACCCCCACCCGGGGCTCTGCTCCACATAGACTATAACAAAGTCATCTTCGAACAGCCTCCCCCTTATGACTGACACAATCCAAAACAGACCCGGGCAGGGAAGGGGCACAACTCACAGCCACGCCTCCTTCACGGCACAGCAGTGTGGATGCATTTAATGCCACGGAACTGTACACCTAAAAATGTTAAGGTGATAACTTTTGTTATGTTTATTTTACCACAATAAAACAAGCAAACAAAAACATACCTTTTGTAGCTTAAGTGGACCTTAAAAGAGCAGGATTATAGATTCATAAACATTTCTAGCAGAGATAAGTTTTCTAAAAAGCTTTCATACAGAAAAGATGCCATATATTATGTGTATCCAGCAGTGGGATCCTTAAAGCAGAATCTTCTCTTGATGATGGCTTATTTTTTCCTAATTTCTCTGTGCATTAAGAAATCAATACTTGCCCAACCCCTCTAAAAAGACAAACATAAAGCAGGTAAATGGGCAAATTTCTGAAATATTAGTATTAAATATTTAAATATTCAGATGATTAAAATAATTACGAGTTTGCACAATTGCTCTCACGACTCAGCCTCAGCACTTGAGGATTCCTCACGCATTGCATGCAGCTCAGTCACTACGTTAGACACACAAAATCATAAAGTAGCAGAAATAAGTGTCTTGTGTGTCACAGTCAATGAACCATGCAGTTAAGTAAACAATTACGTGACCAATCCCAGTAGGAGTCAAGTCCATTTATTGCAAAATCATATAATATCGATTTAGAAGAAAATGAAGGTCACAAACTAAGATTATTCATTTGGAATACAAATTATTCTTTCAAACACCCCCTCTGCATCTCATTGCTCTGAATAGTCTATTTCAAACTGATGAACAAGTATTTTATATAAGTTACACAGACTACTTTACGGACAAGACAGGGCTGTTAAAATATGAACTGAAGCATATTTAAAATTTTAAGGGGCCAGCCTGGGGGTGTAATGGCTGAGTTCACACACTAAGCTTTGGCAGCCCGGGGTTCGCTGGTTCAATCCTGGTGAGGCATACGCACCGCTTATCAGGCCATGCTGTTGCAGGCGCCCCACATGTAAAGTAGAGGGATGGAAAGATGGGCACTGATGTTAGCTCAGGGCCCATCTTCCTCAGCAAAAAGAGGAGGACTGGCTGCAGATGTTGTCTCAGGGCCAATCTTCCTCAAAAGAAAAGGAGAAATTTTGTAAGAGTTTATTTGAGCAACAATCAATTTGAATTGGGCCGCACCAAACTGGAAGTGGTTAGGAGCGCTCCACCCACAGGAGTTAGGGGCAAGACTTCGACAGAGGAGATGTGGAAGCAAGGCAAGGAAATTACTGATTGCCTGTAGTTAAAGCCTAGTTGGCTGTTTGTCATGGGTTGTCCTTAGGTTTTGATTTCCTAATCTTGAGGCATTTCAGGCTTAAATTTTGGTTTGTTTACAAAGGCTGCTAAGGCAATAGAGCCACCTCAGTTTAATGGCCTCCTCATTTAATTAATTTAATGTAGTTGATGATAATCTGTTTTAAAACCAATTGTCAGAAATTATTTCTGTAATTAGCAACTATAAAGTAATTGATATCTGATGGAAAAAAGTAAATCATGGAATAAACTATTACAGTTCTCTAAACTATCCAGAAGGACTTTTTTTTCCACAACATAGAAATGCTGTATTACTAAAACAATAATCTAAATACTGTTCCCACTAAAAGGAACCAGGGCCCCCTGGCTGATCTCAGGTTTGGGGCAGGAAAAGCATAAAGTGTGCCTGGATCATCTTCATCTTATTGTTCCAGAAAGTAAGAAATGCAAGTCAAAATAAAAAATGCATGGGGACAAGACAAAAAGCATGGGAGCTTCCACTGGCCAAGTCTGGGATAATTGAGCATCCAAAAAATAATGAGGGCAATAGATGAAAGCAAACTGAATTAAAACAGAACCCAGGATTCCAGGATCCTACAACAAAAAGTGGCATTGGGCAAGGCTCTTATTTACAGAAGAATCCCAGCTAATAAATATAAAAAGAATGATTGATTTAGAAAATCATTATTACTTCAACAATTTAATGACTGATTCAGACAAGTATGAACAATGGACGCTAAAAACATAGGTGAAAACTACTATGAAACAAGAGATTTACACTATATGCAAGTATCACCACCCTAGAGACGGTCTATTAATTGCAAAGAGGAAATGGAGATATCAGGTGCACAGCGCCTCAGCCAAATGATCAAACAGACATCCCTGATGTTAAGACAAACTACACCATGTGGGGCTGGAAAGTTTTTCCCTTTTTCCCTTCTAGGTTCTTTGGCTGGTCTAATAATTAAATTGATATAAAACAGATTAACAGGAAAAGAACAAATTTACTTTTGTACATTGGGAAGCCCAAAGAGATGAGACTCAAAAGGCAGCCAGGTAATTGAGGCTTAGATAACATCCTGAGCTAAGGAAGGGAGGAGGGGTTTGGGGGTACAAAGGAGATGGAGACCATTCACAGGAAGGCAGAGGAGGTGTTTGGGAAAAAAGGTTGCCCTCTTATGCAGATAAGTTTCTCAAGTAAAAAGGAATCTCTAGTAACAGCTCTTTCTTCCTGGTACAGGCCCCCCTTCCAATGTAAATTTAAACAGCTGATGGGGAGAGAAAGAGCTTTTCCTGAATCTGCAGGATTTTTTTCTTTGTTTATTGAGGTCATATGGGTTTATGACATTGTATAATTCCAGGTGTACATTATTATATATCAGTTTCTGTATGGACTGCATCATGCTCACCACCAATAATCTAGTTTTTATGTGTCACCATATGTATGTGTTCCTTTATCTCTTATGCCGACCCCCGACCCCCTTCCCCTCTGGTAACCATTAATCTATTCTCTCTATCCATGTGTTTGTTTATCTTTCATGTATGAGTGAAATCATACGGTGTTTGTCTTTCTCTATCTGACTTATTTTGCTTAACATAATACCCTCAAGGTCCACCCATGCTGTTGTAAATGGGATGATTTTGTCTTTTTTATGGCTGAGTAGTATTCCGTTGTATATATATACCACATCTTCTTTACTATTCATCTGTTGATGGGCATTGGGTTGCTTCCACATCTTGGCTACTATGAATAATACTGCGATGAACACAGGGGTGCAAGGATCTCTTTGTATTGTTGGTTTCATGTTCTTTGGATAAATACCTAGTAGTGGGATAGCTTCATCATACGGTTTTCCTATTTTCAATTTTGTGTGAAATCTCCATACTGTTTTCCATAGTGGCTGCACCAGTTTACATTCCCACCAACAGTGTATGAGGGTTCCCTTTTCTCCACATCCTCTCCAACACTTATTATTTCTCATCCTGTTACTTATAGCCATTCTGACAGGTGTGAGGTGATATCTCATTGTAGTTTTGATTTGCATTTCCCTAATAATTAGTGACATTGAACATCTTTTCATGTGCCTGTTGGCCATCCGTATATCTTCTTTAGAAAAATGTCTGTTCACAACCTCTGCCCACTTTTTGATCAAGTTGTTTGTCTTTTTGTTGTTGAGTTGTATGAGTTCTTTATATGTTTTGGAAATTAACGTCTTGTTGGGTATATGATTTGCAGATATTTTCTGCGAGTTGGTGGGTTGCGTTTTTGTCTTGTTCCTGATTTCTTGGCCTTCCAGAAGCTTTTTAGTTTGATATAGTCCCATTTGTTTATTTTTTCTTTCATTTTCCTTGCCCAAGTAGACATGCTATTCAAAAAGATGCTGCTAAGACCAATGTCAAACAGTGAACTGTTTATATTTTCTTCTGGGAGTTTCATGGTTTCAGGTCTTACGGTCAAATTCTTAATCCGTTTTGGGTTAATTTTTGTAAATGGTGTGAAATAATGGTCTACTTTTGTTCTTTGCATGTGGCTGTCTAGTTTTCCCAACACCACTTATTGAAGAGAATTTCCTTTCTCCATCGTATGCTCTTGGCTCCTTTGTCGAAGATTAGCTATCCATCAATCTGTGGTTTTATTTTCAGGCTTTCAATTCTGTTCCATTGATCTGCGTGTCTCTTTTTGTGCCAATATCATGCTGTTTTGATTACTACAGCTTTGTAGTATATTTTGAAGTCAGGGAGTGTGATGCCTCTAGCTTCGTTCTTTTTTCTCAGGTTTGCTTTTGCTATTCGGGGTCTTTTGTTGTTCCATATAAATTTTAGGATTCTTTGCTCTATTTTGATGAAGAATATCATTGTGATGCTGATTGGGATTGCATTGAATCTGTAGACTACTTTAGGTAATATGGATATTTTCACTACATTTATTCTTCCAATCCATGTGCATGGAATATCTTTCCATTCTTTTCTGTCTTCTTTGATTTCTTTTAACAATATATTATAGTTTTCAGTGTATGGGTCTTTCACCTTCTTGATTAAATTTATTCCTAGATATTTTATTCTTTTTGTTGTGATTGTAATTGGGATTGTATTCTTGAGCTCTCTTTCTGCTAGTTCATTATCAGTGTATGGAAATGCAACTGCCTTTGTAAGTTGATTTTGTACCCTGCAACTTTACTGTAGTTGTTGATCATTTCTAATAGATTTCAAGTGAATTCTTTAGGGTTTTTTCCATACAGAATCATGTTGTCTGCAAACAGCGATAGTTTTACTTCTTCTTTCCAATTTGGATTCCCTTTATTTCTTTTCCTTGCCTAATTGCTCTGGCCGAAACTTCCAATACTATGTTGAATAGGAGTTGCAATAGTGGGCACCCTTGTATTGTTCCTGTTCTCAGAGGGACGGCTTTCAGTTTTTCACCACTAAGTATGATGTTGGCTGTGAGTTTGCCATATATGGCCTTTATTATGCTGAGCTTCTTTCCTTCTATACTCATTTTATTGATAATTTTTATCATAAATTGATGTTGGATCCTGTCTAATGCTTTCTCTGCATCTATTGAGATGATCATGTGATTTTTATTCTTTATTTTGTTAATGTGGTGTGTCACATTGATTGATTTGCAGATGTTGAACCATCCCTGCATCCCTGGTATAAATCCCATTTGATCATGGTGTATGATCCTTTTAATGTATTGCTGTATTCTATTTGCCAATATTTTGTTGAGGATTTTTGCATATATATTTTCATCAGCAATATTGGCCTGTAATTTTCCTTCTTTGTGCTGTCCTGGCCTGGTTTTGGTATTAGGGTAATGTTGGCCTCATAGAGTCTGTTAGGAAGTGTTCCATCTTCTTCAATTTTTTGGAATAGTTTGAGAAGGATAGATATTAAATCTTCCTTGAATGTCTGGTAGAATTCAACCCATTTACATTTCGAGTGATTATTGATATATAAGGGCTTAATACTGCCATTTTATCTCTTGTTTTCCAGTTGTTCTATATTTCCATTGTTTCTTTTCCCTTTTATTTCTGACTGTCATTTCAGTTTGGTCATTTTCTGTAATGGTTTTCTCAGTTTTCTCTTTATTTATGATTTGGGGCTCTGCTCTGAGTTTTTGTTTAGCGGTTACCATGAGGTTTGGAAAAAAGCTCTCATAGACGAGATAGTCCATTTTCTGATAGCCTCTTATCTCCATTAGCCTAAGCAGGTTCTATCCCTTTCCTCTTCCACTTCTGAGTTATTGTTGTCACTAATTGTTCTTTTCTGTGCTGTGAGTTTGTGGCTAAATTGTAGTGTAAATTTATAGTTATTTTTGATGCTTTCCTTCCCTTTGTCATTTATGTTATAATTTTTTTACTAACTCATTCTGATATAGAGCTGAAATCTTCTGATTCTATCTGTCTATTTATCTCCTTGCTCAAGGTTTTGTAAGACTTTGCTTTTTAGTTTCAGATGGGAGGGCTCCTTTCAACATTTCTTCTGTGGCAGGCATAGTGACAATGAACTTCCTCACCTTTTATTTATCTGGAAAAGCTTTTATTTCTCCATTGTTTCTGAAGGATAGTTTTGCTCTATAGAGTACTCTTGGCTGAAAGTTTTGTCTTTCAGTATTTTGAGTATGTTATTCCTTTCTCTCCTAGCCTGTAAGGTTTCTGCTGAGAAATCCACTGAAAGCTTGATAGGAGTTCCTTTGTATGTTATTTTCTTCTGCATTGCTGCCCTTAATATTTTTTCCTTGTCATTGACTTTTGCCAGTTTTAATATTATATGCCTTGGAGAAGGCTTTTTTTCATTAAAGTAATTAGGAATTCTATTGGCTTCGTATACTTGTAAGTCCAGTTTCTTTCCCAGGTTTGGGAAATTCTCAGCCATTATTTCTTTATATAAGCTCTCTGCTCCTTTCTCCCTCTCTTCTTGCTATGGAATACTTATAATCTTTATGTTGCTTTTCCTAATTGAGTCAGATATTTCTCAAAGAATTTTTTCATTTTTTAAAAATTTCTTAGCACTCTCTCCACCACATGAAGCATTTATATCCTCTAAATCACTAATTATTTTCTCCATAATGTCAGCTCTGTATTTTATGGATTCTAGATTATTTTTTATTTCATTGTGTTCTTCATATCCAAAATTTCTGTTTGGGCTTTCTTTTAGAGTTTCAATCTCTTTGGTGAAGTATTCTTTCTGTTCAATAATTTTATTCCTGAGTTCACTGAACTGTATGAGTTTTCTTGTAACTCACTGAGTTTCTTTATGATAACTATTTTGAATTCTCTGTCATCTAGATTGTAAATTTCTGTGAGTTCTGTGTTGGTTTCTGGAGACTTGTCATTTTCCTTCCACTCTGAACTGTTAACGTAGTTCTTCATGGTGTTGATTCTTTGCCAGTGCTTTTGTGGTAGTATCAGGTCTCAGATTCCACCTGCCACTGCTGGGGTAGGAGGGCAGCAGCAGGAGCTGTGTTTTCTGAACCTGCCGCATCTACTGGAAGTTGTGCCTATAGGGCTCATCTGCGTTTGCTGCAGCCACATGGTAGGTCATGCATCTACGCACAAGTGGGGCCTCTGTGCTCTGCCAACAGGTTGCTCTGGTGCAGGACCACTGTACTCAGCAGAGGACGAGCCAAGCAGGTGCACTAGGTGGGAGGGAAGGGGTGCTTTCTTTCGTGTGCAGGCCAGCTCTGTGCTCATGGGTAGTTCAGCTGAGCTGCTGTGCTTGGTGGGGACTCCTTTTTGGGGGCTGAGCCACACCACTTGGTAAGGAGCTTTCCCACAGGCAGGGCTGCCCCAGCACATTGGGCGTTCCTGTGGGCCAGGCTGCAATTCTGAAAGTGTTCACCTGGGACTGGCTGCCCCCGTCTCCTCTTATAGTAGCACAGGCCAGCATGTGAGGACCCATGACCTAGATCACCACCGCCCGGGTGGAGAGTAGGCTCACCTCATTCCACTGCCTCCTGGGGATCCAGCCCACCTCCTTCAGATGCACAGCTACATGTATCTCTCAGACATCCTGTTGTGCTGTGAAGGGAATCCTCTGCAAATTAATGAATGTCCATTTAGTTGTAAGTTAGAGGAGAGAGACAGAGGGAACAACTTACTCTGCCATCATGCTGATGTCACTCCCCTGAATC
The DNA here is from genome assembly GCF_021613505.1 of Equus quagga. NCBI lineage: Eukaryota > Metazoa > Chordata > Mammalia > Perissodactyla > Equidae > Equus > Equus quagga. The sequence continues at coordinate 50,385,987 of NC_060275.1, read as the reverse complement.
TGCTGGATTTTGATTGCTTTTAGCTCAAAATAATCCTCATGGCAAAGGGGCATATTTTAGGGTGACCAATTCTCCTCCCCTTCAATTACATACCTGCTGATATAATGCACTGAGAAAACTCAACAACACTCAGGCCAAAGTGGTTAACCTGAATTTAATTTTGTTAGCATTCTACAAAACAATAGGCTTGGACTCTTTACGTGTTGTATCTTAAAAGTAACAAGAACAACAAAAAAAGGGCAGCAAACTAAGATTAAAGGAGACTAAAGCTACATGACAGTTAAATGCAATGCATGGATCTAGATTGGATCCTGGATTAAAAAAGAGAAGAAAAAAATCCCTAAAGAACATTATTGGGCAATTGGGGAAATTTGATTATTGGCTGTGAAGGGTACCAGAATATGCCACCCCAAAATACACCTCTTTTGGTTTATGGATTGTTTTGAGCTAATGGCAGATGCAGGAAAACTCTAAAAACCGGGCTCAACTTTTCCTTTTGTAAAGAAAATGAAAATTTCCGTTTGTAAAGTTGTCTCCCTCAGCCAGTATCAGGAAGGGGAAATCTCATTCAATTCTTAACCAAAGAGAAGCACACAGACAAATCTGCATAACGCATCTTTCCAAAAAAATCCTAGTTTACCATACTTTTCCTGGTCACCTCCTTGTAACTTGCCTCTCCTGCCCAAAAGCCTAAAGCCCCTTTGCCTTTATTTAGCCTAAAATGGTTCTCCAAGCCCAGATTCTAACCATTCCTGTTGGTTACTCATTGCTGGTGCTCCCCTGTGTACATGTACAATGCACACATTAATACACTCCTGTTTGCTTTTCTCTTGTGGATCTGTCTTTGGCTAGTCTAATTTATAGGGACCCAGCTGGAGAACCTAAGATATACAGAGGAAAAGGTTTTTTCCCCCTCTTCTACAGCTGTTATTTTTATGTTTTGATAGTAAGTAAATATTAGATAATATTATATCAATGTGAAATTTCTTGAATATGATCATGGTATTGTGGTTATGCAGGAAAAGGCTCTTTTTCTTAGGAGTTAGGTATTAAGTAGTTAGAAATATAGTGGATATTTGTTGTCTGTCAATGGCTCCTCTCTCATTCTTTTCGTCCTTGCTAGTTGAAATCTTTTCATTCCTATAATGTGATTTTAGCTGGGGAACACTGAAATATACAATAACCAAAATTTGAAAAATCTCACAGATGGGCTCAATGGCAGGTTGGAGATGACAGTGAAGATTCAGTGAAATTGAAGATAGAACAAAAGAAATTACCAAGCCTAACAACAGAGAGAAAATAGACTAAAAAAAAAGAGTTTCAGGTGTCAGTGGAACTATAACAAGAGATCAAACATGTGCCCCTTTTTTGCATCTTTTGAAATGTTCATACGTTTATTTCTCCTCTTTGTGTTGTTCTTGTTAACATGATAAATTACATTGATTCATCTTTTGAATGCTAGGCCAATCTTGCATTGCATATCTTGATGATGATATATTCTCCTTTTTGTTTATTGTTGGATTCTATTTGCCAGTATTTTCTGAAGAATTTTTGTACCTGTGTTCATGGAGAGATGGAAAGAAAAGACATATAATGTAAAGATATTTAAGTAACAATAATCTGGATTTGTTTTAGTAGCAAAGATCAAGGAATATTTGGTCTAAGAAATGCAGGTATTTACTGTGCATCTTATCTTGAGTGAGGGTGGAAAGTTGAGAAGCTCTCCATTTCCCTTTGGACTCTGTCATTTAGAGAAATGCAGACTTGTTTGAATAGTCTCAAGGTAATCAATAGCAGAATTTAAAAATAAGTTATGAAACAAAATAACACAAGAAAGGTCACTGTATCCGTTATAACAATGAGTGTAAATAGATTAAACTTCTTATGAATCAGAAGACAGCATCCCACTCCATATGTATGGGATTTCTAGGGAAACCCTGAAAAATAAGTCACAGAAAAAGGTAAAGGTAAACTGGTTAAAATATTATCTTTTTTTCCTTAGTTTTCTGACACTAGGTATATAGATGTTGGGTTTTATTGAATGCCTTCACACATATACTGCTTTTTAAAAGACTTATTGGACTTAGTAATACCATTAAAAGATAAACTAAGGCATATTAAAAATTTTAAGAGTTTATTTGAACAAAAATCAGTTAGAATTGGGCAGTGCCAAAGTGGAAGTGGGTAGGAGCACTCCACTCACAGGAGTTAGGGGCAAGACTTTCTTTTTTTTTTTTTTTAGGAAGATTAGCCCTGAGCTAACATCTGCTGCCAATCCTCCTCTTTTTGCTGAGGAAGGCTGGCCCTGATCTCACATCCATGCCCATCTTCCTCTACTTTATATGTGGGCCTACCACAGCATGGCCTGTCAAGCGGTGCCATGTCTGCACCTGGGATCTGAACCTGCGAGCCCTGGGCCACCGAACGGGAACAGGGCAAGACTCTTATAGAGGAGACGTGGAAGCCAGGGGAAAGACTTACACAGAGGATGCACTGAAGCAAAGAAAGGAAATTACTGATTGGCTATACCTTAAAGCAAGTTGGCTATTCATGATTGGCTGTCATTAGGTTTCAATTTTGTGACCTTGAGGTATGTATAGGCTTAGGTTTTGCTTTGCTTACATAGGCCACCAGGACATGAGAGCCTCCTCAATCTAATAGCCTCCTTGTTTAAATAATTTAACTGTATTGCTTTATAGTAATAAATTTTCTAATATTGAATGATCCTGTAGTTTCTGATATAAACTCTAAAAGAAAAGACAGCCAAATATTTATCAGGCAATCGCAAACAAAAAATAAACACATAAAGCAAGGATAATAATACTAATATGCAAAGTAGATATCTAGGTAAAAAACATTAAGTGAGATACAAATGGTGATGTTTACTTTACTTTATATTTTGCTTACTTCTTTCTTTTAAAAATAGAAACAGGCCCAGCCCCGATGGCCTAGTTGTTAAGTTCAGCACCCTCCACTTTGGTGGCCTGGGTTCGGTTTCCAGGCGTGGACCTACACCACTCCTCTCTGCCAGTGGCCATGCCGTGGCAGCAGCTCACATACAAAAAGAGGAAGACTAGCAATAGATGTTAGCTTAGCGTGAATCTTCCTCAGGAAAAAAAAGATAAAAAATAAAATAAAAAGAAAAGATAAAAAAAACAGAAACAATACATGGATAGGGTTGGGAAGGAGAGAGAATGCAGAATGTTATAAAATTAAAAGTTTAAAGTGTCCTTAGCTCCAGCCATGAACCCAGTTCTACTCCTGAAAGGAAACTACTGTCAAATACGTTAATAAAAGCGATACTTCGTGTTCCTGTAAACTGTGAATAAGATTGTGTCAAAATATAAAAACCAAAAAAGAAATTGATAGACATAATATTGATAGATATAAGCTATTTTTAATTCACTTTTCTCAGTCTTTCACAAATCACACAGGCAAAAAATAAGCTAGATTATGGAGGCTATAATAATAAAATGAACAAAGTTACCTTCATAGCTGCATAATGAATGTTGCACCTTTCACATCGATAATATACTTTTTTCCAACGTAAACAGAATTTATTATTAACCAACAAAGAAAATATTGATAAAATTTAAGAGCAGAAATTATATAGAGCACATTCTCTGAGCACAGGGCTTTAACAAAAATGATTACTAACAAAAGTTTAAATTCTAAATAACTAAAATATTTGGAATTTTAACTGGAAATCTATTTAAATGTGAAGATGCATATATATAGAAAAAACTATCCAGATTCTAGAATCAATTCCTTTAAGTGTTTTTTTTCTCATTGACAGACCTATATACTCACAAAAATTATTAATTGAACCTTAGTTTTACAGTGATACAAGAAAAGCACTGGAATAAAAAATGAAATTTTATCCCATGAAGAAAGGCATATAAATTCCGTTGTTGTTAACCTTACTGAAATTATGAAGATGAAAGTTTAATGAGCGTGCTACTCATGGAAGAAAGACACATTTCTCCAGAATGGATTTGGTTTTTGCTAATCTTCACCATCGTGACCATTGAAATCAATAAAAGAAAAAAGAAATGACAAGCACTTTGCTTATGCACATATACCAGATAACTTATCAACTATAAAGAAATAGAAGTGATGGGAGAATCAATGAATAGAAAAATCTGCTGAGATGTGGATGAATTAAATCATATTTTCCCAGCGCGAGATTATTATGACAACATATTCTGAAATAAATAAGTAGCAGGGTTTTTTGTTTTATTTTGTGTAGACACCTCTCATCTGCTGCTGATCACATCAGTTGAAGCTTCATCCTCATTTCAAATGGTGCATGGCTATTAGATTGATTGACAGCCAATCAAATGAGGATTTGATCTTTCTCCATGACAAAACCTATTGCTTGAAGTCAGCTTTCATTGGTTTACTAACTGTTGTAGGTCTCAATCTTAAACTGCACCACAGAAACATCCTATCCTGAGGAATTTATATTAATATGATTGCTGTCTCCACTCATTTCTTAGAATTTTCATCTGTCAGGGTTAATTCCAGAGTCTCCTGGATTGTAACTTTCACAAATGAAAAATTGGAGTCCTTACCAGGAGTCACAGACTAATGGAGTGAAATGGTGGGAGCTGTCTGAGGTTTCTTCCTTCCTTGTTTTTTGTATATTTATACTTTCTCCACTTTTCCTCATGACTAGCCTAACTAGCATTTATTATGTTTTGTAGGATAGGTTTTGTTTTAGTTCTTGTGTTCCAAGAACTTGTTAGAGTTTTTTTAATGTCTTTTAATTCTTTAATTTGTTTTGTTGCTATTCTTTCTACTTTCTTTAGAATATTGTTATCATTCTTTAAAAAACTTTTTTAGTTATTTGCTTATTGAATAATTCTTCTTTTTCCTTAATAAGGAATTTTATATATTAGTTGTGTATAAGTACCGTTAATTATTACTAAGTGAATCTCTTTGTCCTATTTACTTCTTTTTGTCTTAAATTAAACATCTTATCAGTACCTTCTTTTTATTGAATAGGCTAGCTACACTTTTGTTCATTCTTTTGTTTTTAGTCTTGCTGACATCTTTTATCTTCAGTGTGCCTCTTGTACATGTGGTTGGGTTTTATATTTTCACCTAATCAGAGTCTGTATATATATGTGTGTATAGAAATTGATGAAATTTTAAAAAACGAAAAACCCACATTTCCACTACCTAGAGGGAAGTGATAATATTTTGTTATATTTCCTTATGCATTAGATATAACCTTTTAACTATGTTTTTTAAAAATAATAAGGAAGTAGTTCTACATGGCAAAAATAAATAAAAATAAAAACAGAAAGAAGAGTCTAAAATAAAAACTATAAATTGCCTTCTGAATTATTCCTACCCTTAGTCCCACTTTTCAGAAATAACGTAATATTTTCTGTGTTTTATTCTTCTGGTGGTTACAATGAACACTTTAGACGATATTGCCATGTCTTGATTCCTTCCATTAAGGATGAGAGCTTTATATACCTGACCTCACATCCCCTTCCCTCCTCAGCTCTCAATATTTGTTAATCATAGTATGCTTTTTCATTATCTGTATCTGAAACATTCACATGCTATCCTATAATCTCCAATGATCCTGTGTGTTCACTGGCTCTTCTGGGTCACTTTTCTGCTCCACGAGATACGAGCTGAGTGGTATTCCTCTGGGCTTTCCCTGGGGCTGCACTGTTCAGATGGCTCACTCTCAGGGCTGCAGTTGATGCTGCCTGTGGCCTGGAAGCTTAGCTGGAGCTGTTGACTGGAGCACCTACACTTGGCCTTTCCATGTGGCTTGTGCTTTTCAGAGGGTGGCTGCTGGGTTCTGAGAGGTACGTGGGTTCCAAGAGCTCCAGGAGGAAGAAAGTGGGAGCTGCCAGTCCACTCAAAGGCTGGGCCTGGAACTGGCCCAATGTCACTCCCTCTCCAGTGTGCTGGATTTGTTGACTCTGAGCTTAGAGCTCCTTCTGATGCTTCCTTGGGAAAAGTCTCTCTTATATCTGATATTTTAGGCTGAGGTATTACCCCCTTTTTTGTCCCTGCAAACTCTTCTACTATCTTCCATGGTTGCTTCAAACTTTGTGGTCTGGGCTCTTTCTTTGCCTTCCAGCACTCTTGTTATTTGATTGTCCTTGGCTTCTTTTGCATTTTTTCAGTGGAACCCAGGGAGGATGAGGACATATCTGTTTAGCCTGCCATCACGAACCAGCTTCAAATCTTTGGCTTTGTTTTGGCATGTTCTGAGTTTTTTTTAATCTCCCTCTATTATTGCCAAATGATTATTATATTTTCATTGTGTAAAATACATTTCTTTCAGAAGTCAAATGACGACATTATTCAGAAGCAATAGATACCACAGTTATAATGATTTAATTCTGTTTAGCAGAATACAATATTTGTTGCTAACCAATCCTCGTTACAACTTCTCCGCTTGTAAATTCTAAATTTGGTTCTTCTTTCAGAGAGCAAGGTTAATCTTTCAAGTAGATTTTTCAGGAAGATCTTATTAAGTCTAAAAATACAAAGTTCTTACATATTTAAGAATATAATTCTCATGTTTTCACATTTGAAAGATTTCTTGGCTAGGTTAAGAATTTTGCGTCATATTCTTTCTTCTCAACATTCCTCCATTCTCTTGTTCATCTAGTGTAGCTGTGGATAGACAGCTAAAGTCAGCCTGATATGTATGATTTTCCTTTAAAGGTGACAAGTCTCTTCTGCCTGATGTATGTAAGACTTTTTTTATCCTTGAAATTCAATTACTTCATCAGGATATGTCTTGCTCTAGGCAGAACCCATCACTTTTTTCTTGATGCGATGTTTTAACTTGAAGATTTAGATCTTTTCTTTCAGGAGAATCTCCTTTTAGTAACTCTTTGAATAATTTTCTAGTTTTGTTTTTTGCTTTTTGTTTCTCTTCTCCGGGAACACCTATCTTGTGTGCGTTGAATCTTCCTGGTTTCTTTTCACATCTATAATTCAGATGTTAGCTAAGGCCTCTTGGCCCTTTGAAGATCTCAATAAGTGATTTAGTCCCCAATAAATTCCAGGACCTATAAAATACCAAGGACTTTACAGTATCAACTAAATCCTACATCTCTACTTCTCTTCATGTTCTCATAGATACAAAATGATGAGCATACCAAACTATATACCTTCTTTAAGAATTTGATCTTCCCAAGAAATCAACTGACATTAATATTTAGTGATTTTTAGTTGAATTTACTTAAGATTTGAAAATATATGGAGAGGGATTATGTCACAGGGCTGTGGCCTGTCATCTCTCTCTCTATCTTCTTCCCACCGCTTCTGCTCCTCATCCCCTCCATCCTGGATGGCTATCTCAGTTGCAAATTTTTTCCCCTATTTTTGCAGAGTAACTTCCCTTTCTCTTTAAAACTTCCTTACCAAGCCTGGAGCTAGAAGTGTGGTGGGTGTGAGGACATTAGAATTCATTTTCTGCTCTTATTATCTGTTCAACCAAACAAAGGCTTCAGTCACAGATGCATTCAGGTGTTTAAATGATGTCATCAAGATTATATTTCCCACTCTTCCACTCAGGTTATGTTTGTCACGGCCTTTTTTTTTTTTTGTATGTAGCCTAATTCTCTTCTAATACAAGTATGCTCATTATATGTGGCAGGAAATAATGGCTACTGGTAGCCCCAATTCTACATATAACCTTATACTTCAACCTTACAACCTCACAAAAATGAGACACTCCTTCTCTTTCCCAATAGTTCACATATCAAATCTCTTGGAAGAAATACAATTAGACTTGCTTGGGTCAATGCCCAGTTGTATTGTGTAAACATGGCTGGGGTGTCATGACGGGATGGGGTGGATAGCGTTCCCACCCCCTTTCCACTCCCATGGGAATCCTATGGGCTCTGTGAAGACCAGTTCCCCTGTGTAAAGAGGAGTGTTGTGTTGAGAAGACAAAAGCAACAGCTGTCTACCACACCTCACACTCTTTGGTATGGAAATGTGCCCTGGCTGTGTTCCCTTTCTCTCCCAGGGCTCATCCTGCCTCCAGTTAAGGGTTATTTCCAGGACTTTTCAGAGCCTCTTCATTTAGATATCAATAATTGTATCCTATTAAAGATTTGGGGAATACCACTGGCTTGTGTTTTCATGTTTTTTGTGATTGTTTTTTGTTTTCCCAGATTTCAGAGAAAGGAGTTACAGTGGGAAATTGCTTTTATGAAAGGTCTTTTGCTTGTTTTTGTTTTGCTTGCGTGTGAAATATGGTGGAAACTGAAGAGCAAATGAGAAAAAAATAAGAATAGAGAAAAAGGCTGAAGGAAAAATGGCCTCGTGAGTCCCAATCTTTTGAAGTGAAATTATAGTTGCTGCAGTGGTTCCACATACAACAGGCTCAAGAGTTACCCTGAGGCAAGTCACAGGCAATTCCAGTGGTAAAAATGCCCAATCGACTAGGTATCTGAGTGATGTTAGAGTCAAAGAAAAATTTTGCTTTGAAGCTATTTAGTAAAAGCAATACACATTTACTGAGCACTTAAGATTCGTCAGGCACTGTGCTAAGTACTAAGCATAAACATGAGTGATTAAAACAGACTATGTTTTAAGAACTTAAAATCTAGCTATTGTGTTGTATAAATCCTTTACTTCTTCCATATACTTTATTCTTTATTATAAGTAATGATTTTAAAAGATTCTACTGTTTTTTTTAAACATACTTTTACGTGTAACCATAGCTACCATTTGGTGAGGTCCTATTATGTTATATGCACTCCATATACCCTATCTCTAATCCTCCCAAAAACCCTATGAGGTAACTGTGATTATCTCCAATTTACTGATGAGAACAATGAAGTTTAAAGGGGTTAAGGAAATCCCCCAAGATCAAGTGGCAGAGCCAGGTGTGGGACTCAAATCTCCAGTCTCTCTGTCTCCCAATGTGTTTTCTCCCTTAAGACTTCTCTCTGTATCTTCCCATCTTTGCCTCCCTCAGACAATTTCCCTCACTCCCAGTTTCTCAGTTTGATCCAGTTCACCCTTCCCCACTGGTCCACACCATAGTCTCCAGCTGCCCCTGGGTCAGTGTCCACTCCTGGTCCAATCAGCCGTGACTGGTACAGGAAGGCTCATGAGGTTCAAATCCAGCCGCCTCAGTTGATCTCTGCAGCAGTGGCCGTGAGAGGCAGAAGTGCCCTTAGAAGAGGATACCAGCATTGGTGAAGAGGACTAGCCTTCAATACAGCCAAGGGTGGCAGAACAGGCCACCCGAAACTGTGCCACTTTGGCATAAGGATTATTTCGAGCTGAAGACAACTGAGGAGAAGCAGATACAACAAAAACTCTCTGCCCTCCCCCTATTAGCCAAAAAGCAGGACGTAAATTTGTAAAGGTGTCCCCACTTCTCCTCTCTACCAGGAAGAGCAGAGGTTAATCACCAGAGACAACTTTAGACCCTTATCAGCCTGGAGATGGCACCAGAGGAATCTATGACAAACTTTACTAACTAGCCCTTATCTTCCTTAGTTTCCCCATATGCCCACAATTTGCCACCCCTAGAAGCTTGAAGTCACTTTCCTTTGTCTTGTCACTTTTCTACAAAATTGTTGTTCTTTTATTAAGATGCTATATAAGCCCAAGTTCTAACCACCCTCCTTGAGTTACGCATCACCGAGTACTCCCACGTATGTATGATGCAGGTGTTAATAAACCTCTGTTTTTCTCTTGTTAATCTGTCTTGTCAATCTGATTTGCAGGGCTCCAGCCAAGGAACCTAGGACGGATAAAGGAAAAAAATTTTTCCTCCCCTACAGCAGACACACCCGAATGCCATACTTTTACTAATTTATTACTTAATATGATTTTTATTGAATTTTGGGTCATAGTTGGCAGAGGACTTGCCCAGAGTCATCCCATACAGATGCAAAGCCTAGCCAACATCTGAATTAGATGCAATATTGAAAAATGATAATTCACATGTCAAAAAAAGGAATGTTTAAGCAATGATAGTAAAGTTGTCATATTAGATGATCTTCAAGAGTTATGTTTTCAAAAAATTTAACGACATGGGGCAATGCCCAAAATATACTAAGTAAAAAAAGAAAGAAAAAAGCAGGATAAAATTCCTAAGTACCTCACACATTAAATGAACACAGTGTGCATTTTTACATGATTAGAGAGAATTATGAAGTTAAAACTAAACAGAGAAAGAAAAGAAGTAGGATGTTGTCCTGGAAAGTGCCAATCAAAGGAGTTCTAGAAACAGGAAAGGAAGGCAAGAAAACATATGCTTCTGTGCATTAGTGTTGAGGAAGAGGGTTCTGGACCAGAAAGCAGACAGTCCAGAGCAGACTGACACATCACAGTTTCTCACCTTCTGGTAAAAGTACTGGGTCACAGCGTTAGCTCCCTTTGTCATCACTCCACATAGCTGATTTATGATTCTGAAGCTTCCCAGGTATTTTGGCACGGGGCCGGTGATGCTCTTGCGAGTATGTCTGTCTTTTTGAGAACATGCCCCTGTCTTGCTAGAATACTAGGCTGGCTGTCTGGGTTACAAAGCAGCCCCTGTTTGGATAAAGTGAGACAGTTACCTCATTCACCTCTAAGTTCACCAAGGAAGCTCTGAAACTTCAGAGCAGAGAAAGCAAAACCCTAAGCTGTGGTCACCTTGCTGCAGCAAAAAGAAACCAAACAGGTTTAACCTGAAACTGCCTATCAATCTTTCCCATTTCCTCACCCCAGAGAGTATTGAGTTCATTCAACTAAGGGACCAGCTTTTTGTATTTGTAGATGACATTTGGCCCAAAGTAAATGCTCATGTCCTGGGATCTCAGACAGCATATAGGTTGGCTCCAGGACACAGCGCCTCTACTGTTTGCCTCTGACAAGCACACCCACATACATTTTGAGGTTATGGAGGTAGATTTTTGTGGATAAGGAAGGAATAAATTCCATAAACACAAACTGGGAAATCATTGGTTAGATGGAACCAGGGAAGAAAGTCCAGGGAAAATAGCAGGCCACAAGTTGGATAGGAGTCAACAAAGCAACAGAACACACACACATACACACACACACACACGCACGCACAGCATTTGAGAATGTTCAATGAAAGCATCGTCTGTAAGACAATTCCACCTCTTTCCCTGTCCCCTTCTACTGAAGATGTAAGTGGAATACAGTTACAAAGAAAATCGCAAAGATAGCAAGAAATCTGGAAAACAAATTACGAAAAGAGATGAAATAAAACTAAGATGTATGAAAGAAGTGCAATAGTAATCAATAAGTGTATGAATGCTTATATTGAAGGAAATAGCAAAGTAAAGTGAGAAGGGAATGACTTTGGGGGTTAGTTCACACCATTCACTAGCAGAAGCGTAAAATTCAAAGCTTTCAGTTAAGTGTTCTGAATTTAAGCAGAAAAGTCTCCTCAACTCTAGGGTAAACTATCATTAGGCTATCCAGATATGATAGTGGTTAATATTTGTTGTGTTATGCCATTTCACACGCAAAATTCTAAGGGTCTTACTTAATCTTATTGTTATGTACGTATTAGCTTACTTGATCCTCACAGAAACACTATGAAATGGGAGTTGTTCTATCCTCATTTTACAAAGGAGGAAATTGAGGCACAGAAAGGTCAAGTGTCTCTGTCAATTCTTGCTGCTAGTGCCAATGGAAGGTTTTGAACACAGGACACCTGATGCTATCCAGGAACCTGGAGCTCCCGTTTTCACATGGTGCACTCACCTGTAGGGCTCACTCCTTGGTCTTCTTTTTTGAGTTTATTGTAATACCTCCATCTACCCAGGAGCCAGGCATAATAACTTTAGATATTATAAATGACTCTGTATTCCAAAGTGTCCCTTTCTTCCATCCAGCTTCCAACCAGCTTCTACAAATATCCTGGAATCCATAAAAAATACTTTCAACAATATGTCTGCTCATCACAAGTATCTCCTAGAAGAGACTGAGATTCAGTAATTATAATAATGTGCATTTGCATGCAATTTTATAAGTCCTTACTTTCTTATGAGCATTCTCACTTCTTGCAAAATCCCGAAAGCATGTTGAGGCTAGTGTCATTCACTCCGTTTTAAAGGTGAGACAACTAAAGGTCTAAGTTCAGGTGACTTGTCCTAGGACACACAGCTAACATGTGACAGAACCAGAACTAGAGTCCATATCCAGCGAGTGGTCCCCCATGTGATGGAACCTCCAGAGACCAGGGAAAGTCCCTATGCTTTGGGATCTCTCACATCGCTAATCTGATAATACATAACCCATAATGGATCCTCCACACATAGTGTTGAAAGCTTTTGGGAGCAGGAAGAATTTTAGTGCTGTTGTAAAATGATCAGTGTCTGCGTTCTGCATAGACACTTTGTAACCCCAGAACCAGGAACAGAATTTCTGGTCATCCCAAAATACGCCTCTTCGGCATAAGAATTACCTTAGGCTGATTATTTTCAAGAAACAGCAGACACAAGAAAAAGCTCTGAAAACCTAGTAGAAGTTATCCATTTGTAAGGGAAATTTACACTTAAAGGGAAATCTCCATTTGTAAGGTGCCTTCCCCTCTGTGCCAGGAAGAACAGGAAGATTGAATCTCCAGAAACTCTTATCAATAGAGAAGGCAATGACTTCAATCTACACAACTTTACCCTTGTTTGAGGTGCTGACCTCAACAACAGAACGTTAAAGCTACTTTTCAGGCGAACTAGCCAGGAACATGTGCAGAAGAGAAAATTCTCATCTGCCAATCGAAACTCATCCTACCAGCACTTCCTCATACCAACCTGCCCTCCCTGATCCCCTAAACCTTACCCCATACTGTGGATCCGGGAGACAGAGTTGAGGGCCTGCCTTCTGCCTCCTTGCCAATCAATTGTGAAATAAACTTTCTTCCCTCAAAGAATGGTGTACCACATTATCAGCTTCTGTGGGCATGGGATAGGGAGAGCCCTGGCTCGCTAACAGCATGGAAGAGATCTTTATTTTGTTCTAGGAGGGACTTTTCCTGAGTCCTTTCTGTCCATTGTTCTCAGGGAAGGCTAGCAGTTGAATAAGCCAAAAGCATGCGTTTCAGACTGGGATGGGATGGAGGTGTTGTTTAATAATGCAATGCTTTTGTTAATGTGCCTTTCAATCATATAAAAAGGGGAGGGTCTTCTTTCAGAGCAGAGCCCATTTTTAAAAAAAATATTTAGGGGATTTCTGTTTCCTTTACCTGAAGGTGGTGAAAGTGAGACAGTTGAAAAGGAGGAAGTGGGCCCCAACAACATAGCCTCAGGCTGGAGGTAGAAAACAGATGGCCCAAGGGGACCCCAACTGAAAGGGTGTGGCCAATGGATGCCAGTAACAAAGATAATAGATACTCCAGCCTTAGATTTCCCTCTTCTGAAAAACAGTCAGTTCCTTGTGTTAGCTTCAAACCTTAGTGAAGTCTGTTAAACATGGCAGCCTTGTTTTACATCCTTTGGGAAATATGAGAAAGGGCTTGCACATAGTGTAAGAGGGGAAGAGATTAGGGAGGGGGCAGCAATGTGGAGAAACGGTTATGAAACAGCCAGAGGTGAACGACAGAGAAGCCTAGAGGCTGTTGGGAGAGGGGTGAGAAGTGACAACCAGATTGGAAGTGTAGAAAGGATAGGCAGCCCTCATCCACCCCAAAGGGCACTCAGAAACAGTGAGAGAGGAAATTGGACTTGCAGATGAGCAGGTAGGAGCTTCGGGCTGTTTATGTAGTTTTTAAATAGAAGTGTTCCCTCGGAGTCACACACTCCTAAGCATATTGAGAAGCTGGAGGACCTGGGGAGGAGTCAGGTTACTCTTGTTAGATGAATCAACTTCCTTATGTCCTGAATCTTAGAAGATGAATGTGGATAACCAGAAAATGATACTGCCTTACACTAAAACTGTCTCTCTGAAAGAGGGGGGTCGGTGATCGACAGTAAGTTAAGGGAAATGAAACCACAGAAGTAACAGAACTGCAACCATGAGAAAAATGATTTATGCAAGCCACATGTAAATGAGTGCCTTTTTGCAAATATGACTTTGTCCTTCTTGATGATCTTAGACACCTAAAAGGAGTCCTGTGTTATAGCCTAGACATATCATTATTCTAGCCAGGGGAAGTCAGATTCTGTCGACATTCATTTTCATAAAGAATGCAGTAGGTATTTTAATCACCAAAAATAGCCCTTAGTTATTTGCATTTATGAAATAGTCCTATTCATATCTTAGATATAATCTACTGTCTATTAAAAGAAATAAAACATTAGTACACAGTAGGTACTCCTAGTCTAAATGGGCAGCTAGATGTGTCTGAAGAACCATCAACAATGAAACAATAATATTGTAAATGTTTAAGTGACAATAATTAGACTTCGCATTGAGAAGAGACTCACACTTATTTTAGTCACTGTTATGCCTCAGAGTCTACAAAAAGGACAGTACTCTGACCCTAATCTTTACACTTTAAAAAGACCTAGTTTCTAGTTTTCACCACAATGCATTGTTTAATACTCTGAAATTTCTTTTTATGAGACTGTTTTTGAGGAATGAATGTAGTTCTATTACTTTTAATGTGATAACAATAGCTCATGGGTATATTTTCATGTGTGAAAAAATTTAACTCAAATAAAAATCATCCATTGAAGTGAAATATTTCAATAATATGATTCTAATATAGATTCAAGATTAAAAAATCAGGTTTCCTTCAAAAAAGAATTTTACCTTCTTTTTAGGATATTGTATAGGTATGCGAGTAAGCTAATTTTGAGACTTTTTAGCTAATAATACATTTCTTCATCAGTAAGTGATTGAAATAGGTCCCTTGTAGAGAAGGAAACCCAATCAAGATGGTGTTATGGGTTGAATTGTGTTACCCCAAAAAGATATGTTGAAATTTTAACTCCCAGAATCCGACCTTATTTGGAAATAGGGTCATTGACAATATAATTAGTTAAGATAAGGTCATACTGGAGCAGAGGGGCCCTTAGTCCATTATGACTGATATCCTTATAAGAAATGGCCATGTGAAGACAAGGAAACACAGGGAGGAAAAAAACAGGAGCCAACTTGCTTTGACTATACTTAATTAAGCTGTCCATTTGCAAAAGTAGTTAGATAGTGCATTACTAAAGCTTCCCCATTGTTAGCTGTGCTGCTTAGGCAATATATTATCTGACTCCCATTAGGTTCCTATAGATAACATCTCCCTGGCAGCTGGGTTACTATGGTAATGGAAGCTTGAGTTGTTTTTCAGGAACTGGGAGTCGACTCTTTGTTCAGTTCAGCCCAGTCAAGACCACCAACCCACCAACTGAGCCTGCACAAGTATCTAATAGGAGAACTCCTGACATCGGGGAGCTGAAAACTCCACCCTCAGGTCATGCTAACACCACCATTTTGTGAGCATGAGTCCTTATGAAGAGCCATGAAGTCTGACTATGCTTGCACAGATCACCAATTATTTCACTCCTCCTTGCCTCTAATCATCTATCCCCACACTTCAGACCACCTTATCCCTCTACCCCATAAATATCTTTGGTCCTCTTTTTGGAGAGGCAGATTTGAGATTTGTTCTCTTGCCTCCTCACTTGGCTGCCTTGTGAATAAACCCTCTCTCTGTTGCAAACTCATCCTCCTGGTGACCAGCTTTATCATGTGATGGGCAAAACAAACCTGGTTCAGTAACAAGAACGCCATGTGACCACAGAAGCAGAGATTGGAGTGATACAGCTGCGAGCCAAAGAACACCAAGGATTGCCTGTGACACCAGAAGCTGAGAGAAAGGCATGAAACAGATTCTCTCCTAGAGCTTTTGAGAGAGCATGGCCCTGCTAACACCTTGTATTTCAGACTTTCAGCCTCTAGGACTGTAAGACAAGGAATTTCTGTTGTTTTGAGCCACTCGGCTGTGGTACTTTGTTACAGCAGCCATAGGATACAATTAGAGATGGGAATGGATGCACCCACCTATCTTGTGGGACAATGAAGTACAAAGGGTATGGACTCTGGGGTTCAACAGAAGTGGAAATTAATCCCAATCCAGCCAATTCCTTCCTGTGTGATTTTATGCAAAGTAATTACGTTAGTCTCTTTTCTTAGCAATAGGATAGAATAAGATCTTCACAAGATTGTTGAAGGCATTAATTATTAAATATATGAACATTATGGGGCACAGAGTAGGTTCTCAAGAAAGGCTAATTTTGCTTCCTTATATATAAACATATTTAAGTGGTGTATTAATATTCGCTCATTTTGATGTTACTGTTTACAAGCTCTTTCCATTGTACTAGTTGACATGGGCTTTTTCTTATGTTTACTTCATGTGTTTATGGAAATTAAGAGCTCTTTTCTTTCTCTTCAGCAATTTTTTTAAAAACTCTTCCTTTAGAACTATAAATTTCTTGTGACCTGGGTGTTCAGTCACACTTTTGGCAGTAATGATAAAAGAAGGAATTTTTCATAATTAATGGAAAATAGACAACTTCTTCTGTTATGAGTTCCACAGTTTTGTTCACTTGGAGAAACTCTAGTTCCCTAACTGTAGTTTGAAGAACACTCAGGAAAAGGAGTATTCCACATAGAAGACGTGGTGGGTGAAAATTCCCAGGCAAACACAAAGTGTGTTCATCTAATCAGATCTTGAATGTGCTAAGAAAAATTTTTTCTGAGAAATGTTAAGATAGTGTTCTTTCAGAGAGTACTGAAATGTGAATTTCCAACCTAATGACTCAGTTTCAAAGTCTGAATTATTTATTAATCTTATTAAAAGGGGATAAAACTTCTGGTTCAAGATGGGGAAATGACATATTTATGAAATCTTCTTCCTGAGACTCCATCAAAATGATAGCAAAAAAATAAAAAGGTATAACCCAGGAGCAGTCAAAGGATGAGAGAGGGGCCATCAGTGATCTAAGTATTTCAATAAATTTCTGGAAGACAGAGAAGGAAGTGGTAACTGGAGAGACACAGTGGAGACAATTCCATCCTGAAGGATGCATGGAGAGGCTGTACCTGAGAAAGAAGGCAATCTGCCAACATGCAAGGCCTCAGAAAATTCACTTCCCATGTATCTTTTCTTAGGAAGTCACTTGGCAATATGCCTCAGCAAGACCAAGGAATAAAGCAAGGGAAAGACACTGGCATTCAGGAAACAGTCGTTTCAAACAAGGTAAGTAGTTAAGAGGAGTCTCAGGGTAACAGCCCTGCAGGAGACCCAGCCAGCAAGCAACAGAGGCTCCGAGGATGTTGTCTGGGGAAAAAAAGAAGGGGCTGAGGATTCTTAAATCTCATACTAACTTTTAAATTTTAGGATAATATAAAGAGGCCAAGAATGCAGAAATAAAAAGAAAGAAAGACAATTAGATAGCCACCTTATTCGTTAGGATGATTTGGCTACAAACAGCAGGAAAACCAATTCAATGTGGCTTAAAGTATAAAAAATTTATTGTCTGACATAGCAAGAGCTGTATAGGTGGGGAAACTTGGGGGTTGACTGGTTAATTCAGTTGCTCTGGGTCTTCATCAAGCACATAGGTTCTTTCCATCTTTCTCTCTGTTACCTTTACTTTGTAAGCTTTGTCCAAATGCTGGCTCCCCTCATGGTAGCAAGATGCCTACTGCTCTTTCAGGGTTCACATCCAACATGACAAAACCCAGAAGAATATACTATGTCTCTCTTGGAAAGAAGAAAATTTTTCCAGAAGCTCTCAGCAGACATCCTCTCCTGTCTCATTGGCTAAAATTGTGTCATGTGTACCTCTAAACAATTGCCAGAAAGAGAACGGACCACTACAGCAGGGATTGTTAATTACCTCTCCATAGTCATTCTCTTCTTCCTTCCTTTCTATAATAGAATTCCCCTGAATTGTATCTGGATGTGTAATCACTAAGCTAGCAGCCACCTTTCCCAGCCTCTCTTGCACCTAGGGGTAGCCAGGTGGCTAAGTTCTGGCCAATAGGATGTGACTGGAGATGATGTGGGCAACTTCTGGATTACTCTTTTTAAAAAAGTTGTGTGCTCTCCACTGCCTCATCTCCTCCTTTCTGTTAACGTGAAGGTTGGTGGTAGTGAGTCAACTTCAAACCTAGAGATGAGGATAATTCCCAGAGGGATGACAGAGCAACAGATAGAAGGAAACTGGGATCCAAGACATTCTCATGAAGCTGAGCCACCCCACCCTTACGCTCCTGCTAGTTTTGAATATGTGGCAGAGAAATCAACTTCTGTCCATTTATTTTGATCACTGTTAAAGCAGCCAGAACAATATCCTAATTACTGCAATAGCCATGCTTCACTTAGGCCAGTGGTTCTCAAAGTATGGTCCCCGTACTGGCAGAATCAGCACCACCTAGGAGCTTGTTGGAAATGCAAATTCTTCGGCCTTGCCCCAGACCGACTGAGCCAGAATATCCATGAATGTAGCCCAGCAATCTGTGCTTTAACAAGCCTTCCGGGTCATTCTGATGCATCCCCAGTTTGAGAAACACTGATTAGCCCACGCTGGACCCACTCTCCCTGGCTAAAGATGGAGCTGGCCTCCCTTGTAAATTTATGGCCATATAGAGGAGGACAGATACCTGAAAAAATCAAGGTCCTGTTAGTTTCTGTTAGGTGAGGTTGGAATGGATGCTAGGTAGGCAACCAATAGCATCTGCCATTGTTGTAATAAACATAGTTAACCAATTTTCAATTCTATAATTAACCTAAAAATTTACTGATAGTTTCAGAGTAGAATGTAAAGGTCATGGCTTTTGACACTATGAAAGCACAGATGACAGATAGGGTAATGGAAATCAAGAGGAAAGGTGAAAGAAAATGGAGAGAAAAGAGACAATGTCAATAACAAGAAATGAAGGTGCTAATTTAAAACTATCAGTGTAACCAAGAGAGGATCTCAAAATAGGAACATAACTCTATTGGGAAAAGAGGCCAAGGGAGAGGTAAGCTAAATCTTCATCTTTCATAATAGGAACTCAACAGATAATTTGAAAGAATACTGCATCAAGAAATAGCAATATTTGTGTATTATTTAAAAACACGAGTCAATCACCATAAAAACAAAAACAGAAATGACTAAAATAGTTAAAAAGAATTGTCCCTCTTGGAGTGGGGACTGCTTTTCACTATTAGCCCTTCTCTACTATTTGATTTTTTTTTTAACTTAGGGAATGTATTCCTATGATGAAATATTTTAAACTTATGTTGTCAGAGGGGTTATACAGAAGGTGGGACAGAGTCTTCCTACAAAGAGTTCCTTCATAAAACTGCTTTGTCCTGGAGTGGGATCACTAGAACATGTGCAGAGCCCCAGTCAGATCTGTCTTCTAGGCAGCTTTAAAGATGGTTGGATTGGGACAGGGTTTCTGACAAAAGGCCCTCTCCTCATTGGCATAATCCTCTGGACGGCTACACGGAAGCATGTGTGGCTGGAGTGAATGGGAAGCAGCTCCGAGTGGCCTGTTGGCAGTATTGCTGCTGTCATCTTTTGTAGAATTCCCTCTTGACCACCCCGGCTTTCTCATTCAGATGTGGGCACACAGCCTTATTGGGTAACGGATGTTTTCACCAGGAGAATTGTCCTCATTAGCCTCTTAGTTCTCATTAGGCGGTTGAATGTTCACATCATGGAAAGTCGCAATATTTCAACAATCAACTGGCCCCAAAGCACTTGTCCAGACAGTAATGGTAGTATTTTGTAAGAGGATAAATTAAACCACATCTATGTCTCTAAATTTAGCTGGAATGTTTCCTCTTACCGTACCGCCATTTTTGTGATTTTCTTTGTGCCCAAAATTACTTGTCCCACAAGTTGATGTCAAGCTCTCTGTTTTCAACACCAAGTAATTATGGCTGGAAACGGGGGAGGTTGAAGTGGTTTGGGAGTAGCGTGGCATAGGGCAGTGGTTTTCAGATTGGTTTCCGTGGAGCTCTGGGGTGCTTCAGAGACACCGCCATGGGGGTGCTCCAGGCAGTGCGAGAGGATTCACTCCCCCTTGAATCACAGTAGCTCATCCTATCTTGTCTTATATTTTGAGGGAAAGAAGGTTCCAGAAATAACTCTCTGAAAACCACTGGTGCCGTGAAATAAACACTGGGCTAGCACTCAGAAGGCCTGGGTTTGCTCATTATTTTTCTTATCTACTTGATGGTTCTACAACCATGAACAATCATAGTACTTCTCTAATTCGGTTTCCTTACTTGTAAAATGGAGATAATGATATCTTGTTCCCCTATGTCACAAGATTAAGTTTTTGAGTTTGATATAAAAGACAAATTCCAGGTTATTATAAAAACACAAAGGACTATTACCTAGAATAAAGAAGAGGACAGTCTCAGAAGAGTTAATTTAATTTGGTTAAATATACAGCCATGTTTATATAGATTGGCCAGAAAAGCTATGGACAATTACCATGTGGGAGTAGATGTTTTTCCCTTTTGAGCACTCTTTCCCCCAATTTGTAATAAATTACATACATAAAAGAAACCTGTAGGGCCAGCCTGGTGGCGTAGTGGTTAAGTTTGTGCACTCTGCTTTGGTAGCCCAGGGTTCACAGGTTCGGATCCTGGGCGCAGACCAAGCACTGCTCATCAAGCTGTGCTGTGGCAGCATCCCACATAAAATACAGGAGGATAGGCAACAGATGTTAGCTCAGGGCCAATCTTCCTCACAAAGAAAGAAAGAAAGAAACCTGTAGTAACCACTGTGGTAACTGCTATTCTGCAATTAATTTCTCTAAAGACAGTGATAAGCATCCTGAAATCCATGGGCTGTGTGTACACCCTTAGCTCCCAAAGACCCACTTAATTTTAAATGCAGCCTTTCAGCCCCTATGACAGAGGAAATAGGATGCAGCAGGGTTGTGAAATTACACAACTCAGATGTGCACAAGAATTTGGAGTTTGTTTTCCCTATGATTACTCACTTATGAGCACACCTCTCTCTCCCACACCCGCCCTTCTTCACTTCTCAAGTATCAGGGGAAAAGCTTGATTTAGTTCCTTTACAATATTTCCGTTTCTTCCCATTTATACAGGTTTGTTTCAGTGTCAACATTTGATCCATTCAAAGTTAAACGTCCCATTAGGGCTGATAAAAATCTTTGTCTGGTTGAGTAAATGTCTTTAGATAAAACACTCTCTCTCTTAAATTTAGTCCCGTCCTTCTCTTCTTTGATCTGGGAGACTGGGCAGGACTTATATGTCCTCTTACTGCCTGTGAGATAAATAGTGCATGGATCATGCAGTGTCCAGGCCTCCTCTGGCCTCAGAGGTAGTGTCCCATGTCTGCTGGGAGAAGTTTGCTGCTGGAGTAATTTGCAGCTTAGTCTGTGCCCAGTGAGCTCTCTCTTCTCCAGTCACCCCTTCTGAGCCTATGCCACACACCCTCACCCAGGCCCTTACCCAATGTGTCCACCCAAGCCTCTGCTGTCAGGTCCTCTCACCCTTGTCTCCTTGGGACACTCAAGGCCCCCTAGTTCTCAAGTCAACCATTGCTGTGTGTTCCCCAATCTATGAGACCTGCCTGTGGGGGCTTCTGGATCTGGTGATACTTCTGAAACCCAAGAAACCAAAAGCAGCTTGGGAAACCAAACTCCATTCTCCTCTGCCCCAACTTCAGTGTGTGACCTCATCTCAGCCCAAAAAAGAGAAAATTGGAACACATCTATCTCTGCTCCTCTCTTCTGTCTGTGATGACTCTAGGAAGACGGGCAGGCTTTGCCCCTCCTCTTCCTGTCTGAAAGAACATTCTCCTTCATCATATCCTCTTTCATCTGGAGGTGACTCCTGCCCTGGAAAGGACTGAGGAAACAGAAACCAGCTTATCATAAGGAAACAGCCAGGAATCCTTCAAAAACATTTTATTTGTTAAAATGGGGAAAGAAATCTCTAGGACAAGAATGATTTGCCTCAGCTGGGAAAGGCCAGGGCCTGGTGTAAAAGACTAGCCTTCACAGAGAGAGCTAGAGGCTCAGGTTGCCGCATAGAGGCAGGAGGAGTCTCAGTCTGGAAAGATCCAGGTAGGAGAGGGGTGTGGCCTCATCCTACTGTCTCTGCATCCCCAGCACCTGGCACAGGATCTGGATCGTTAGATTTTCAGGGAATGTCATATTGAGTGGAATGGGCTAATGCTGGCCTTTGCCACTGACTCACTCTTTGACCTTGTCAGGCGTTCTTATGTAAGTCTCAGTTTTTCCCTCTATAAAGTAGAGCAGCTAATAAATAAAACCTACCTCACAAAGTTTTCTCGAGTGTGAAAAAGAGAATGTATTGAATGTCCCTAGAACCATAGAGGATAAAAGTTTCCTAATTCTTCAATACACCCAAATGTTAGTGGTGTATCTGATACCAAACTGTTTAATCTCAAGTTGATGTGCCCAATGTGCAGGAAGCCAAACACTGAGATGTCTGTACTTGGAGATGGAGAAAGGTTAATTCAAATTGGCCAAAACGAGAAGGTGGGAGCACAGGTTCTCTCAAATCCACCTTCAAAAGAGAAGCAAGCAAGGGGTTTTACAGAGCTAAGGGATGTGACAGGAGTTTCAGAGAAACGAAGGGGTAATCTGTGTTTCTTTCACTTCTGTTAAGCCCCTGGGCAATCTGACTTCTGGGTATCAACGGCAGCTGGGGGCTGGCTATCTGCTGATCTGTGAAGGCATTCTCTTTCTTCTGTAAAACAAGCTCATAAATCCTTGTGACCCTTGAGTTACTCCTCAGGTTAAACAGGAAAACAGCAAATTGACAAGACTAACTTCTTTTCATAACAAGGTGGAAAGGTAATCTTATTGACTATTTACAGCAACCCTCACATACCCTGCTTCAAGGCTTCACAGCGACTAAAAAGGAATGTTCATTTTCTCACTGGTATGCTTTAATAGAGTAAAAAAAATATGAGAATTCTTTTTTATGCAATCAACAAAACTATTTTCATGTTGAAAGAGGAAAAGGTAGTGAGTGAATTTTTTCTTCTTCTTGAGGGAGCTCTAATGCAGTAAAGCTTGCTAATTACTGCCTAAAGCTCTTCCCGTTTGCCACTCATTCTTCCAAAGAGATTAGTTTAGAATCACTAGGTAAACTTCTTGCCCCAAAATGGAGATTTGATTGGAATTTTGTTAAACCCACTTGACATCTTCATTACTGTACTCAGCCTTCCCATTCAGGAAGATGGTAGTTTCATTTGCTTATTCAAATTACTGTTTTTCTCTGAGTACATTTTGAAGTTTTCTTCATGGAGTCTAGTACATTTTTTATTAAGATCATTCTTAAGAATTTTATGGTGTTTCCCCTAGTATAGATGAGACTTTTCTTTCCATCATATTTTAACTGTTTATAGATGATATACAGGAAAGTTACTGCTTCTTTAAAATTTGTCCTATAGCTGCCATAATAAAAATAACCATAATAAGTGATAAAATTATAGTAGTATTGAGCAGTTGTCAAATGGCAGGCACTATGCTGTGTATTTACATGTATTTTCCCATTGAAATTTCACAATAACTCTATAAGTTAATTATCATTATTGGCTTAATTTATAGATGAAAAATACTGAAGCACAGTGAGATTAAATAACCTGCCCAAGGTCACACAGTTCATTATTGAGCACTTATTAATTCTCTTAGGTTTACTAGATGCACAATCATATCTTTGATACGAAATGATAATTTTGTCTACTCCTTTCCAAGGGTTATGCCTCCTATTTTTGTTTCACACTGCACTGAACTAGTCGTAATTATAGTAAAATGTTAAGTAACAATTGTTGTCTCTTAAATCTTCCTGAACCCTCGTACCCTAAGTGGACGTGAGTAGATGATGTTGTAGTCAACTGCAATAATGATAACAATAATCCCAACAGTTACTGCGTACCTAGACAGTCTAAGTCTAGAATCGATGCTCTCAACCACATTACTAATTCAGGAACTACTCTAGCCTATTCCAGCATGTTCCATGCCACTCTAGCATGATCTACACGCTTCAAACCTTCTCCTCTACCACTTCCCGTGTTTCCTGGTTTTGTAGCCAGTCTTTATCTCTAAGTCTGGCCCCAACTGGATTGGTAATTGTGTTTACCCTGGATCTTATCTGGCATTTCATTATGACACTGCTTACAATAATGGCATCTTGGCTCTACCAAGGAAGTTAAATCAAGAGATGACCCATCTTTGTAGTCTCTTTGGGCCTCAGGACCTCATCCTATTTAAGCTCACAGTTTCCTTTTACCAGCAGACTCCATTGAAATCTCTCCCAGCTTCCCTTTAAAATGTCTTTGAAAACGAAGACAATGAGCAATTGGCAAGAGTTTTTGTTAATTTAAAACCCACAATACATAATGTCAGAAAGGCTAGGAGGAAAGTGGTACTCTTCTTCATTATACTTCTATATTTTTTCTAAAGGGCAACTTGACAAGGCATGTAAAAAAATCATAGAATTTTGCATATTCCTTGACCCAGAAATCTCACTTGTTAAAATTTATCCTAAGTCAGTCACCATGGATGAACACAAATATATTTTTACAAAGATCTTTATTTCAATATTATTTATGATGGTTAAAAATTTGTAGCAATCTAAATGTCCAAAAATGGGTGGTTTGTTAAATAAGTATACAATACCAAGAGGAATATTTCATAACCTGGAAACGTTCATGCTATAGACTGTTAGGTGATAAAAATATATATCACAACGCAACATGTAGAATATAATGCCATTTTTGTTATATATAACTATGTCCATTTCTGTATAACTACGTAATTATAAATCTCTCTCCCCACTCTCTCTATATGGATATAGTTATCACTATAGTATTCACCAGAGAAAACAGAAATATATATCCCCAAATATTCATAGTTTGATGGTGTAATTCTGAAGAAATATAGTATATTTCTTCTCACTCATGTTTTCTGAATTTTCTACAATTAACATATATCACATTTGGAATAGGAGAAAAAGTTATTTTTAACAGCTTTTTGTTAGTTAGGCTATGAGAAAATAGACAAAATATAGGGCTCAAATATGATAGAGCTGTTTTTTTTTCTCTCCCCCAGCTGTCTAGAAGTGAATGGTCCAGTGGTACAATGGAGCAAAGTTATTCAAGGATCCAAATTTCTTTCATCTTGTGCTGCTATTATCTAGGCTGGTGTCCTTTCCACACGGTAGAAGTTGGCTAACTTCTGCATCCACATCTAGCCCATGGAAAAGTCCAGGTCAAGTATATTTGTCTTTAAGGGGATGACCTGGAAGTTGTACACTTCATTGTCACTCACCATGGGCTCAACGTAGTCACATGACCACTCCAGTCTGCAAGGCAGGCTGTGATCTATAGTTTCCAGCTGTCAACCACATATAAAGTTCAGCCAAAATTTAGGGTGAAGGGATTCTTATTAAAAGTAAGAAGGAGGAATGACTAGCAGGGAATAACTTATAGACTCTCCCCCCAGATATTATAAAGGTACAATAGTTAAAATACTATATACTGTACAAGAATAAGTAAATCAATGGAGTAGACTAGGAAAACCAGACACAGGCTCAAGTTCATATAAGATTTAAATGTATAAAAAAGGTAGCTTTTCCAATTAAGATGGATAAGGGAATTATTCAATCAATGATGTTGAGAGCTGGATAACCATTTGGAAAAAATAAAGTTAGATTAAATAACAAATTGCATTCCAGATGTCTTAAAGATATGCTAAAGGGAAATATTGCTGAAAATGGTGACCAGACTATAACTTCTGCTTTAGTTCGTACCCAATTCCACAGATCTCTGGACCTTTTTGAGCTTAATTATCTCTTCATTGACCTTCAGCAACCAGAACTGCAAATCATATACCACATGTAGAGGGCCACGTTTGTATTAGGTTAGGTCTAGTTTGTTTTTGTATCCTTTCTTATGAAGTGGTCTTCCTTTTTTTTCCCCCTGAGCCAACCTAGGTGTCCATCACCAAGGGAGTATATAAGTAGAGAGATGTGCAAAACTAACCAAATAAGGTCTATAACACAATTCCACTTATGTAACTAAACATGCATCCAACATTACACATTTTACATGAGAACAGACAAATTAGAATATTTGCCTATGGTGAGGAAATGGAAGTAAAAAGGAAATAACACTGCAGAGGCCTTGCATGGGAGCAGGTGCACCATGAACGAAGGAGCACAATCACCATCTACTGATATGATACAATACACCTACCACATCCTGATCAAAAAGACTCCTCTTCCCTGAGGGAAGGCAATTAGTAAGTCAATGAAGTCTATAAGAGGAAGAAAGCTAAAGGTCCAAGAGACCTGTGTTAGATTCTGAGGAGTATAAATCAAGCTTTCCATCAGCCCCTGCTCCAGTTAAACTTGAAGCATGAGCCACCACAGAAGCCGTCTTCGCGTCATTTTATGTGTTGCTAAACACAATGCATTAAACTAGTAATCCACAAAATGACTTGTACTTCCCATCCTGGACTACATATGTGTGCATCTGATTGCATTTGCTGGATATAAAAATTAGTCTCCAACTCAAAGACAACAAAATAACTTTATTAAAAAATGGGCAAATGACTTGAATAGACATTTCTCTAAAGATGATATACAAATGGCCAACAAACATGAAAAGATCCTCAACATCACTAATCACTAGAGAAATGCAAATCAAAATCACAATGAGGTATCACCTCACACCACATCCTACCTCTTGAAAGTTGGATGCCTATTATCACACACACACACTCAGAAAATAAAATGTTGATAAGGATGTGGAGAAATTGGAAACTTTGTGCACTGCTAGTAGAAATATAAAATGGTGTAGCTGCTATGATAAAAAAAATGTATCATGGTTCCTCAAGAAATTAATAAAAATAGAACTACCATACAATCCAGCAATCCCACTTCTGAGATAAATATTATATGATTCCACTGAAATGAGTTATCTAAAGTAGTCAAATTCATAGAAACACGACGTCAGAATGGTGGTTACCAGGAGCTGGGGAAGAAGGAAATGGAGAGTTATTTCATGGGTACAGAGTTTCAGTTTTTCAAGATGAAAAGAGGTATGAGACTGGTTGCACAAAAATGTTAATATACTATATATATCATATATATATATATGATGTATGTGAACTATACACTTAAAATGGTTAAGATGGTAAATTTTATATGTTTTTCACCACAATTTAAAAAAATTGCTGTTTGTGCTTTCAGTTTGCAAGAATCAGAGATAGGGACTTCTTATATCTTAGCTGTTCAATATGGTAGCCACTAGCCACATGTGGCCATTGAACACTTGAAATGTGACTAGTCCTGGTTGAGATGTGCTATAATTTAAAAAATACACACTGGGGTTCAAAGATTTAGTGTAAAAAAAGTTAAATATCTAATAATTTTTATATGATTACTTGTTGAATGATAGTATTTTGGATGTATTAAGTAAAGCATATTATTAAAATTAGTTTCACTTTTTTTTTACTTTTACTTCTTTTTGTTTTACTTTATTTTTTTTTTTAAGATCTTATTTTTCTTTTTTCTACCCAAAGCCCCCCGGTACATAGTTGTGTATTTTCAGTTGTGGGTCCTTCTAGTTGTGGCATGTGGGACGCCACCTCAGCATGGCTTAATAAGCAGTGCCATGTCCGCACCGAGGATTCGAACTGAGGAAACCCTGGGCCTCTGAAGTGGAGCGTGAGAACTTAACCACTTGGCCACAGGGCCAGCCCCTACTTCTACTTTTTAAAATGGGATTACTAGATTTGGTAGAGATTTTAGAATTATCAGATCAGCAATTTAAAATAACTATGAGTAATATGCTAAGAGATCTAATGCAGAAACTGGACACATGCAGGAACAGATAAGTAATATAAATAGAGACACGGAAACTTTAAGAAAAAATCAAAAGGAAATGCTAGAAATCAAAGCCACTGTGGCAGCAATGAAGAATGCCTCTGATGGGCTCATTAGTAGACTAGACATGACGAAAAAAGAATCAGTGAGCTTGAAGTTTTGTGACTAGAAACTTCCCAAGATGAAAAACAAAGGGAAGAATAAAAACAAGAAAGATGGAAGAGAATATCCAAGCATTGTGGGACAGTTACAAAAGGTATAACCCATGAGTGATGGGAATACCTGAAGGAGAAGAAAGGAATGGAAGAAATATTTGAAATAATAAAAGCCGAGAGTTTTCCAAAATTAATGAGACACCAAGCCACAGATCCAGGAAGCTCAGAGAATACCACACAGGATAAATAACAAAAAGAAATGCATACCTAGGTATATCATATTCAAACTGCAGAAAATCAGAGACAAGGAGAAAGTCTTGAAAGAAACCAAAGATGGGGGGAGATAGGGAGACTTATCTACAAAGAAACAAGAATAAAAATCACATTGGCCTTTTCTTCAGAAACCATGCAAGAAGAGAGTGGAGTAAAATATTTAAAGCATTGAAGGAAAAAACTAGCGACCTGGAAATCTGTATCCAGCAAAATTATCCTTCAAAAGTGAAGGAGAAAAAAAGACTTTCACAGACAAGCAAAAATTGAGAGATTTGTCTCTAGCAGACCTGCCTCGTAAGAAATGTTAAAAGAAGTTCTTCAGAGAGAAGGAAAAGAACATAGGTCAGAAATTCAGATCAACATAAAGAGAGAAAGTTTGGGAAATGAAGCATTGAGAAAAAAAAGGTAAAATAAAATCTTTTATTTTTCTTATTTTTAACTCATCTAACAGATAATAGTTCAAAATAATAATAGCAACAATATATTGGGTGACTATAGCTTATGGATAAGTGAAGTGGATTACAGTAATATTATAAGGGATAGGAGGGAGGAATTGGAAACATTCTCTTATATGGTACCTGCACTACCCGTGAAGTGGTATAACATTATTTGAAAGTGGACTTAAATTAATTGTAAATGTATTTTGCAAACTCCAGATCAAACTAAAAGAATTTTTAAAGACGCAAAATTGACATGCTAAGAGAGGAGAGAAAATTGAATCATATAGAATGCTTGATTAAGCCAGAGAAGGCAGGGGGCTGGCCCCTTGGCCGAGTGGTTAAGTTCGTGCACTCTGCTTCAGTGGCCCAGGGTTTCACTGGTTCAGATCCTGGGGACTGACCTGGCACCACTCATCAGACCATGCTGAGGCGGCATCCTACATGCCACAACCAGAGGGACCACAACTACAGTATACAACTATGTACTGGGGGGCTTTGGGGAGAAGAAGGAAAAATAAAATCTTAAAAAAGAAAAAAACAGAAACAGAGAAGGCAGAAAAAGAATGGAGGACAAAAAAAGAAACAAAGAACAAGAGCAATGAGTGAAAAATAATTATAAATATGGTGGCTATTAATCTGACTATATCAATAATCATTTTAAATGTGAATAGTCTAAATATACCAATTAAAAGACAGAGACTGTCAGAGCAGATAAAATGAAAAGACCCAACCACATGTTGTCTACAAGAAACCCAATTTATATATAAAGACTCAGATTAAAAGTAAATGGATGGAGAAAGATGCTAACACTGATCAAAAGAAAGCTGCAGTCGTTATACTAATTTCAGACAAATTTTCTCCGGCACTGTCTTGGAAGACAGTGCTCCTGCCACTCTGGCTCATAGCTTTAGGAGAAGTGTTTGAGAAAAGTCTGAAAGTTTATGCATATTGACTGCTTTTTCTGCCTTTAGCTAAGTCCTGTGAGAGAGATGAATCCAGGGAAGAGTTAGCCAGTTTGAAAGCAGAGTGGAATGGAATGCGTTTCCACTAAGGAAGTTTTGTAAAGCCTTTCTTGAATGTTCTTTAACAGACAATAGGAGCCAGCCAGATTAATAAAGTTGCTTTCCAACACAAGCCTGTTGCTTCACATGGCCTCAGGGTATCTACCATAATATTTCAAGTGTGGTTTTGTGCCATGTACCAGCCAGTGAGTAAAAGAGGAGACTCGTCAGGCTTAAGAACATTTTCCCAGACAAGATGTATGGCTGTGGTTACTTGACCAAGAAACTGAATGGAAAGAAATATGCCAGAAATGTATTAAGAATCCACAAGACTGGCCTTCAAGAATCTGTAATTCTTCAACCCCTAAAGCAATCCCCAGGGTCCCCACAACTGAACTTACATGAGAGCATGCTCTTCAATATCACTTAAAATGTGGCCATGAAGGATAATTAATGGAAGAAACTTCCAGAGGCAAAGCTAAAGGCCACAGAGGACGATGAATAGAGAGAGTCCTTGGCAGAGTCAGGGTCTGTTGGAGAAACACAGTTTATTCCCAGGGCAGGGAGCCTTTCAATCTAGCAAGCATTACATCATTGCAGTAGTCCAATGACTGCTGTTTCCATCCCTTTCTTTCTTTTTCTGAAAGAGGATTTTTATGATCTCATTCCTAATTCACCACTATCTTTTTGGTGGGTGGAGGTAGAGAGGACAGATAACTTGTTTTTTAGAAGATGCTCTCATGAAAAAGTCATAGCTGGTCCTGATGAGGGGAATCCATATCACTCAGACACCCTAGATTTTGAACTGAATGGAGTGGCCAGATGGAACTTTGTGTTGTTTCACTTGAACAGGGGGAAAGCGTGTTTTATATGTAGGAAGATGAAGGGTGAGCATGGATATTTGGGTGATCTAGAGGTGGACAGTAGCTGAGACTGTTAGTTGCCTCTTTGTATGCATTCTCCCCTCTTCATCTAGCAATAGAATTACCCAAATTTTAGATCAACACATGGCCATTCAACCAAAGGCTATATTTCTCAGCCTCCTTTGCAGCTCAGTTTGAAAATGTGACTTGATTTAGTTAATGGGATGTGAGAAGACATCATATATATCATATATTCTTGGGCTATTAAAAGAAATAAGCATGCCTCCCCTTGTTCCTTTCTTTCTTACCAGTGGCCAAGAGATTGACAGGTAGCAAGAGCTAAAGCAGCCATTTTAGATCACGAGAGAGCAGCCATGATGGAGCAACAACATAGAAGGGGTTTGGGTCTGCATCACCTCAGAGCTGCTATAGCAGCCCTGGAATGCTTATGTTCAGATTGTTACACAGAGAGAAATAAAATTCTTTCATGTTGATTTGGGTCTTTGTTAGAGCAGGTCAAGCTTACAACCTAATTGCAGTTTTAGGATTAAGTATCATATATCAGTGCATTGTAACTGTTTCTCTTTTTTTTTTTTTTCTTTCTTTCCATTTATTTGTTTCCTTTTGGATGTACATCATAATATATTTCAAATTATGTGTAGATTACATCGTGTTCACCACCCGAAAACTAATTATAGTGTATCCCCTCACATGT
This sequence comes from Equus quagga, assembly GCF_021613505.1. Taxonomy (NCBI): domain Eukaryota; kingdom Metazoa; phylum Chordata; class Mammalia; order Perissodactyla; family Equidae; genus Equus; species Equus quagga. The sequence continues at coordinate 50,354,729 of NC_060275.1, read as the reverse complement.
GAGCTTAATCACCCCTTTTGCCCTTCCTCCTCCCCATTTCCTATTTCTCTTAATATGATTCTTTTTAGGATAAGTAGCTAATTAGTAATAGTGAGAACAATATCAGTCAATGATAGCACATATCAAGTCTCTACTGTAATCCAAGGGCTGAAAGTTCAGCCAGGCATTGCAGGATCTAAGACAGGAATTAGAGAAGCCATCAGGAATTGAGGGTATTCTCATCTCTGCTTTGGCAAACTGGTTTTCTCTACTTTTATTGATATATGTTGAAATATGATTGAACTGACCCCAACTCTTTATCATCTCCTATCAGAGACAGACCTCAGTCCTAAGTTCAGAGTTCCCAGGATAGGGAATCAGGCCCAGCTTTGGCTAGGGATCACTTAATTCAATCACCCCATAGATTGATATTGGAGGACGAAGTTCACAGAAAAGGCTGGTGTTAACTTCACAGATAACTTATGGGCCTAATATATGATTACTTTATACATCTATCTTCTGTATTATACTTTGTTTCTAAGGCTGTGGAGAAACAGGAACTCCTATTCACTGCTGGTAGAAAAGCAAATTGGTGCAACCATTATGAAGTGGAATTTGGCAACATCTAACAAAACCACACATGTTTATTTTTTACACAGCAATTGCATTTCTAGGAAGTTGTCCCCAGGATACACATTCAATAATATGAAAACACATATGCTTAGGATTGTTCATTGCAACATTGTTTGTAATTACAGTCTAAATACCCAAACATAAGAAAGTAATTGAAGTATGGTACATCTACACAATGAAGTACTATGGAACTATAAAAAATAATAAAGATGATCTCTGTAAATAGATACAGAGTAATTTCTAGAACATATTCTTAAGGGAAAAAACGAAAGTAGAAAAAAGTGGCAGCAGTTCTCAAAATATGGTCCACACACACCTGGGGGTCCCTGAGATACTTTCAGGTGGTCCATGAGATCAAAACTATTTTACTACTACTAATAAGCCATTATTTGCCTTTTTTCATTGTGTAAACATTTGCACTGATAGTGAAAAGCAAAAGGGGTAAAACTGTTGGGGCCACCACAAATCAAGGCTGCGGCAAGTACTCTCTATTGCCACACACTCTTGGGGGAGAAAAGACAATTTTACTTAAAAATGTACTTGATAAAGCAGTAAAAATTAGTAATTTTATCAAAACTTGACCTTGAGTACATCTTGTTAATATCCTGTGTGACGAACTGGGAAATACACATGAAGCACCTCTGATGCACACACAGCATGATGGTTATCTCACAGAAAAGCATTTCTGCTATTGTTTGAGTCACCAGCTGAACTAGCCACTTCTTCATGGAACACTACTTTTACTTGAAAGAACAACTGACAGACAAATCATTGTTATTCAGACATGGGTATTTGACAGTTTTTTTCTCATATATGAGTGAAGTCAACCTATCACTTCAAGCAAAACAACTGATGGTATATTTTACTAATGGTAAAATTCAAACTTTCAAGTCAAAATTAGAATTTTGAAAAAGTCCCATCCACTACCATGTGCTTTTCAGCTTCCTGAAATGTAAAGACTTTTCTCATGGGGTCAGAGATCACATTAAATCAAGTAATTTTTGATACTGTACAATGAAATGTGTCAACATTTGGAAGATCTGCATACTTTAGGGAACGATTATTTTCCAAATGACCAAAGCATGATGTTACAAAGTCATTCATGAATAAGAGATATAAAGTATAAGATAGGTTAATGGGTTTTAATGTAACAGAATTTTAAAGTTGATTGACATGGTTTCAAATTCCATATTGCAACTAACTTCTAAGAAACTATCTCTATTGAATTTTAGGGTCATATCAAAGAACATACACAATTATTTGAAAAGACTATTAAAATCCTCTTCCCTTTTCCAACTCCATACTTGTTTGAGGCAAGTTTTATTTATGTGCTTCTACCAAAATAACTCTATTTTTCTAACAAAATAATAAAAGACTGCAAGAGATTACTTGAAGAAGTAGGTAAAGAATCCAGCTGTATTCTATTATACCAGAAATTAAAGAGATTTGCAAAAATATAAAACAGGGGCTGGCCCAGTGGTGTAGTGGTTAAGTTCATGCACTCTGCTTTGGCAGCCCAGGGTTCGCAGGTTCGGATCCTGGGAGCAGACCTAGCACCACTCATCAAGCCATGCTATGGCAGCATCCCATATACAAAATAGAGGAAGATGGGCACAGATGTTAGCTCAGAGCCAATCTTCATCACCAATAAATAAATAAATAAAGTAATTAATTAATTAAAAGGCACAACAGAAACCAGTGTCATCAAGTGAAAAAAAAGGTTAAACAATGCCATCCTTCTTTCTATTTTTTTCTTTGAAAAATGGAGTTATTTTTCATAAAAATATGTTTACATTTCAGGGGCTTCTTATTGTTAATTTTAATTGAACTAATAAATAAATATTTTTACAATTTCTAAGTTTTAATTTCTAATGCAGTAAATAAAGTAGATTAGCCTACATAAACAAAAGCTCTTTGGCTCTTCAGTAATTTTTAATAGGGGGAGGAGGCCGGGAGACTAAAAGGTTTGAGAATTGCTTATCTACACTAGTCCCCCCTTATCTGCGGTTTCACCTTCTGCAGTTTCAGTCACCTGTGGTCAACTGCAGTCTGAAAATACTAAATGGAAGATTCCAGAAAAAAACAATTCATAAGTTTTAAATTGCGCGCCATTCTGAGTAGCATGAGGAAATCACACACTGTCTTGCCCGGGCTTTAAATCATTCCTTTGTCCAGCATATCTGCACTATATCTCTACTATATGCTACCCGCCTGTTATTCACTTAGTAGCTGTCTTGGTTATCAGATCGACTGTCCAGGTATCGCAGTGCTTGTGTGCAAACAACCCTTATTTTACTTAATAATGGGCCAAAGCACAAGAGTAGTGATGCTAGCAATTTGGATACGCCAAAGAGAAGCCCGTAAAGTGCTTCCTTTAAGTGAAAAGGTGAAAGTACTCAATAAGGAAAGAAAAAAATTATGTTACAGTTGCTAAGATCTACAGTAACTTTTACTACAGTATATAGCTATAATAGCTCTATTTTACTAGTAGTTATTGTTGTTAATCTCTTACTGTGCCTAATTTACAAATTAAACTTCATCATAGGTATGTATGTATTAGAAAAAACACAGCATATATAAGGATCGGTATCATCCACCATTTTAGGCATCCACTGGAGGTCATGAAACCTCCAGTTAAGGGGGGACTGCTGTATAGTGTACTATCCATTGTATAATACAAAAATATACATATATCTGCTTATTTTGTGGCAAAAAGAAACACAGGAAGGAAACACTAGAGACCGATGATCTTGGTTACCTAGAGGGGTTACCCACATGATGGGGGAATCTTCAGACCCACACTTCTCTAGGAAAACTTTCCACTTAGTACTGATTTTGGAACCATGCTAACATTTTATATACAAAAAAATAATGATAAAATCAAAAGAATCTATGGGAACCATAAAAGGAATATAAATTTAAAGAATAAAACTAAATGTATTTCAAAAGAATAACAATTACATTGAAGAGAATGGAAGAAGAACTAATTCAAGTAACTTTTGAACACAGTATTTTGACCTTTTACCCTCAGACTGAAGAAAAAAATGAATGAATATTGAATTATAATAGTAGGTTTGTTCATTGCAGAGGCATGGCTGGTAAATTCTAGGATTGAACAAGTAGTAATTATCTTGAGAGTAATGGAAAACAGGTTTCTCACTGTCAGAGAAGAGTTACAACTGTGGAAAGTGGGAAGACTGAACTGAGTGCCGTGGTGTTGGATTGAAATTGGAGGTATCAGTATGAATTCATGGTTTTCAACCTATAGATAATAGAAGTAAATGGGTGTGTGCGTGTACGTGTGTCCACACTCTGCTTTTGTCCACTGAGAGGACCTAGAAGCAATGACAGCCCAGTAGTAATAAGCACACCTACAGCCCAGATCTTGGTTTCTACTATTTAGAAACCCCTACTGGTTCAGTAGATCCTCTAGTGAAAATAACCAGGGCTTCTTGGAGACATGACTGATTCCAGGGTTGGGGTCGGGTTATCAATATGAGCCTGGAACATTTTGTCATACCAGAAAATAAGAAAGTCATCAAAGAATGATGGAGTAATAGTTATCTCAAAGGCATCCTCTCTAATTTGGAAGTAAATATGGCTACACTTTTTCACTTGAGGGATTTTTGAGAGGCTAGTAGTAATTAATACACGTGAGGAATATTTGAAAGATAAATGCTATACAATATATCAATATCTCTTTTGCAGCTTCTTTACAAGTCATAAAATATGAAATTGGCCCATTCTTAATAAGGAGCAAAGGCCATACATAACATCGCTATTAAGAAATTATTTATCAACCAGATGATGATAGCACAATTAATTAAATTTACAATATTTTAAAAAATAGTAATCAGAACCCACTGAATAAAATAAGACTCCACGAATTCATACTGATATAAATAAACAAGCGAACAAACAGGGAAGGAAAAGATTTTTTTTGTATATTAGAATGCCAACAAACAAATGTAAAAGAAATGATGGTGTTAGAAATCACCAATTGATAAATATGATAGCAATATTTAATTTTGATTCAAGCTAAAATCAAAATGGATTATAAAACTAGAGGGTGAACTTTTTAAGAATAGGACATCCACCTTGTTTCAAAATATTTATTGGTCTGGCCCTGTGGCCTAGTGGTTAAGTTTAGCACACTGCACTTCAGTGGCCCAGGTTCACTTCCCAGCTGCAGACCTACACCTCTCTTCTATCAGAGGCCATGCTGTGGTGGTGACCCATGTACAAAATAGAGGAAGATTGGCACAGATGTTAGTTCAGGGTGAATCTCCCTCAGAAAAAAAAATTATAATTACAAAGGGAAAAATAACTTTACAGTGGAGAGGCCTGGCAGACACCACCTTAACGAAGTAATCAAAGATAACATTACCAGTAAGGGGACAAGTGAACATTGAAATCATTTGCCACCTAATATGATGCACTAAGAAGAGAATAATGTCACTCTTGTGATATATCTGTCAAAAATGCACAGCCTCAATCTATCTATGAGGAAACATGAGACAATGCCCAAGTGAGGGTCATTCCACAAAATATCAGGCCTTTACTCTTCAAAAATGCCAAGGTCAGGGGGGCTGGCCCCGTGGCCGAGTGGTTAAGTTCGCGCGCTCCGCTGCAGGCGGCCCAGTGTTTCGTTGGTTCGAATCCTGGGCGCGGACATGACACTGCTCATCAACCACGCTGAGGCAGCGTCCCACATACCACAACTAGAAGGACCCACAACGAAGAATATACAACTATGTACCGGGGGGGCTTTGGGGAGAAAAAGGAAAAAATAAAATCTTTAAAAAAGAAAAAAAAAATGCCAAGGTCAGGAATGACAAAGACAGACGGTTACAGACTAAAGAAGACTAAGAGATTTGCTGACTAAATACAACAGTGACCTTAGATGGGATCTTAGGGTCCAGAAATGTTTGCTTTTTATGAAGGACATTATTTGACAGCTCACAAAATATGAATCTGATCCATATATTGAGTAATGGCATTATATCAATGTTAGTACTAATTTTGATCATTGTATTACATAAGGGGATGTCCTTGTTCTTAGGAAATACACACTGAAGAGTAAAGGGCTCATGGGGCAACACATCTGCAGCTTATTCTCAAGTGATTCAAGAAAAAAGATATTTATGGGTAATGAGTGTGTGTGTGTGTGTGTAAAATAATGAACGGAATCAGGGAATCTGGGTGATCAGTATATGGGATTTCTTTGTATTCTTCTTACCCCTTTTTTGTAAGGTTGAAATTATATTAAAATATAAAATTATTTTAAAAATGCAAATGAGAAACTAATGAAATTCGACACATGCTATAACATGGCTGTACCTTGAAGACATTATGCTAAGTGAAATAAGCCAAACCCAAAAGGACAAATATTGTATCGTTTGACATACATGAGGGACCAAAAGTAGTCAAATTCATAGAGACAGAAAGTAGAATAGTGGTACCCAGGGGCTTGGGGGAGGGGACAGTGGGGAGTTGTTGTTTCTTGGGTGCAGAGCTTCAACTGGGGAAGATGAAAAAGTTCTGAAGATGGATACTGGTGATGGTTACATAACAGTGTTAATGTACTTAACGTCACTGAAGCACACGCTTAAAAATGGTTAAAATAGGGGCCGGCTCCGTGGCCGGGTGGTTAAGTTCGCGTGCTCCGCTTTGGCGGCCCAGGGTTCGGATCCTGGGCGTGGACATGGCACCGCTGTCAGGCCACATTGAGGCGGCCTCCCGCATCCCACAACTAGAAGGACCTGCAACTAAGATATACAACTGTGTACAGGGGCGGGGTTGGGGAGATAAAAAGCAGAAAGAAAAAAAAAAAAGATTGGCAACAGTTGTTACCCAGGTGCCAATCCTTAAAAAAAAAAATGGTTAAAATGGTAAATTTCATGTTATGTATATTTTACCACACATGCAAAAAAAATAAATGAGGGCTGACAGCCCCAGATTTATGCTTTAACCCCACATCAGCTTGCCTTCCCTAGAAGTGACTACAAACTTTAGTTTTATTCTACAGAAACGGTTAAAGACAGCCTCCTTCCCCCCAGAGATCTTGTAACATCTTGCCAAGCAAAGTGAGAAACAGCCTATTTAAATAATAGTTACGGGCTGCCTCAGGAGGTAATCTTAATGACTATAGTAATTTAGCCAACAGCCTGTTTGCAGGGTAACACTTCCCAAGGATGCTGGTGACACTGAGAAATCAAGCATTTTGCAAGCCTTTCCCTTTTGCATCCTTTGACCTTTGCAGTGTGAACAGGGAAAATAAAGCTGCGTGAAAGAGCTGACTTACGCAGTCTAAATTGTGGCTCCGGTCTGGCTGGAAGTGCGTTCACGTTCTCATCTAGGTTACTCATTATTTTTCTATAGTATAAACAATGGTAAAGTGTTTTCTATACTTTAAGTGTTTGTAGTAATTACCTGTACAGCATCAAATATCAAGGCACAGTAAATCTTGTCTTATTTTTGGAACTTAAAGTACCAAGTGAAAAAAAGCATTTCCATTTTCACAGGCACAATGAAATTCCAAGCCTTTAATCTTTTAAAACCCTATTAACCAGACTCTTTGCCTCTAATTCATTCTAGAGAAAACTACAAACTTCATCGTCCTAAAATATTGCCAAATAGTCATCATTTCCTACAGAATAAGACCCTGACTCTACCTCAGCCTAGTAATTTAACCTCAATTTACTTTTAAGGTTTCCCTTCCATGACTCCTTTCCATATCTGGCAAATGAGACCACCAAACCTTAGAACAAATCTCCAAAGGTGTAATTGCTGGATCAAAGAGTGCACCCATTTTCAAGACTTTAGATATACATTAGTGAGTTACTCTCTCACCAGCTTTGAACAAAAAGCCTCCTTTTCCTCAAATCTTTGCCAACTCTGCTTCCTCCAATTTTTGAAATGCGCTGAACTCCTCATCTTTTCTCCTCCTTTGAACTCCTGGGCACACTCACCTCTTGTTCTTAGCTTACTTATTTTATTTTCACATCAATCAGCTTCAAACTTTACACATTGTGAGCACTCAAGAATACTTGTCAATATTTGTCAAGTTAATAATATTACTATTTCAGTTCACATGTAGAACCTGTAATTGTACCTAGAACCAGTGCTGAGGATAGCCAGCTTTTTTGTTTAACTCAAAAAGTAACACCAATTTCTTTTTAGGATGATAAAAGTAACAGAATCTATGCTCATTGCAGAGATCTTGCAAGAGAGTCAGGAGTGGGAGCCGGCCCTGTGGCAGAATGGTTAAGTTCATACACTCTGCCCCAGGTGGCCCAGGGTTCACTGGTTGGGATCCTGGATGTGGACCTACACACTGCTCATCAAGCAATGCTGTGGTGGCATCCCACATAGAAGAACTAGAATGATCTACAACTAGGGTATACAACTATGTACCAGGGCTTTGGGGAGGAAAAAAAGAGGAAGATTGGCAACAGATGTTAGCTCAGGGCCAATCTTCCTCACCAAAAAAAAAGAAGCATTAAAAAAAAGAGAGAGAGAGTGGAGAGGCATAATCCCACAACATAGGCGTTTATATTTAGGGTGACAAATAGTCAAACTTGATGCAACAGATCAAGCTGAATTCTAGAAGAGAAGTACACAATTTTATTTTTGCCTTGTTTTGTTTCTATGGACATTCAACTGCCATCTGGAGCAGATATAGGTTAGAGGGTAGATCTAGAGGACTCCAGGTAAAAGAAAGTAAACCTTCAATTTCATTCACCCGGAGGAAAGAGTACCAACTCTTTTCACACATCTTCCAAACCTTCTCGTCTTTATTTCTCAAGAACAATCGACAACCAGGACTGCTCTGTGTGGGAGGAGAGATGCGGGGGCGGAGGGGAGGCATTCTGACCCTACAGCTAATCAGTGAGGAATGAGTGTAAGCTTCCCATTCTAGTATTTTGAGTTTGTTTTTTTTTTTTCTAGCTTAGATAACCTGTTACCAGATAAGGATTTCTTAACAGTAACTTAGTTAAATCTTCTTTACACAACTCGGAGTCCAACAAGCAAAATTTATGTTATTTTTTTCCTGGACTAAAGTTTATTTCACATTTTCCATGCAGAAATGACTTGATTACAATTTGTGAAATATTGAGAAGTGTTTTGAGGGTGGGTGAGGGAGAAATAGGAAGAGAATGTGTATGTTTAAGTTATATTAGAGAGGAAACTTTTTCTAAACAACACAGTTAGTAGGAAAAATGGGGAGGTTATTTTGTGAATTGGATTCCAAAACCACATGGAAGGACTTGTGTTTCAGACTTCGTGGGGGACAGTGGCGGGGGGGGGGGGGGGGGGGGTCTCAAGAATTCTTAGAGCCTCAAGAAAATCAAGACAGAAGGTAAAGCATTGTGACTACAGAATCATTAATCCGTTTGGAAAATGCACTTTACGATCAGACAAACAAGAAGTGACAAGTGACTAATCAAGCAGAAGTTTGTGTAGGCTTTGCTGTAGTCTTTCCCATAAAGAAGTTGGTAAGATGAACATCTCATTTTACTAGATGAATGCAAAGTGAACCTAATTGTGGAAATCCAGACTCCATTTTGTGAAGTTGTTTAGTTTTTAAAACTAAATGGGATATTGTGAGTGAAAAATATTTAATACAAATCACAGATTTGTGATTTTCAATGAAGGATAACGTGCCCAAGAATTATGAGAGAGAGAGGGAGAGAGGAAGGAGGAAGGAGAGATGGAAGGAAGCAACGACGGAAGGAAGGAAAGAACAAAGGAACGAAGGAAAAGAATTCAGATAAGCTATCTGAAATTCCACTTTTTTCAAACCTAATGATCAGAATGCTATGTTTCAAAACTTTGGAATGAGGCCAGTTTGTGTTTTTATGTTACCATCTGGCTGTTCTGGCCGAAAACAACTGCATACTGGATTTATCAAATCTTTCTAGATTTTACTCCCTTATCTCCCTATTCCTCTCTCTCTCTCTCTCTCTCTCTCACACACACACATGCACACACACACACACACACACACAAAGGAGATAATTGGCCCTAAAGTTATTTGGAGCCATTAATTTTTTAAAGTAATTTTTCCTTATAGTCAGTAAAGCAAAACAGTATTTCTAGAGCCCTCAGAGTAAGACACTGATTTGGTGAACATGTTCCCTGAACCAAGAAAATCAGGGCATATAGTCTGACAAGTTCAAATAGGAAAAATGAAAATACGTATTTGTCCAAAAGAGGCTGTCCAAAAGAGAAAATTTGCCTCAGTTATTGGTCTTAAAAAAAGGCTAGAAGTAAAGCCTTAGAGTACCACCTAAAGATAAAATGTAATTGTTCTCTCCAGCAAGGAGAAAATGTTTAACCCTAAAAGGAGAAATGGCTAGAAAGGAAACTAAAATGGGGCGTAATTCTGGGACTTCTTAGTCTCATTAGCCAATAAACCATTTAGATTAGGGAGGAAGGAGTTACCGGCTAGGAAAACCAGAACGTTAACTCTAAGAGCTTATCCAGAAATTATGCGATGTCTGGGATTTGCTTCAGAATCACCCAGAAGAGGCGGAAGTGTGTGAGGGTGTAGATGAGGTGCCGTGGTTGATAAGTGTTGAAGCTGGGTGACGAGTATATGGAAACTCATTATCCAAGGATCTCCACTAATAGACACATTTAAATTCTTCCATAATAAAAAGTAAAAACAGAACAAAGATATTTCGGTCATGAAAAAAACCCTTGTTTCCGAGGTCACCTGGCTATTTTTAAGATGTTTTAAAAATAGAATTTATTTAGGACTAGTAGACATGTGCGAATTGTTGCTGAGCACAAGTGGAAGGGGAGAGAAAAATATGGACTGACTTAGACATTTATTTCACCCTTGAAGAGGAGTTCTGCTACTCTCCTGTGTAAACATGTTGCTGAGGAGTGCTTCCAAAATGGGTTGGAAAAGTAAAATAAAGTAAAATAGATCTGTTTTAATAATAAAGTATATCCAAGTAGCTTGGAAGAGAATATGTTTTCCTTCCTTTTAAGGTAATTTGGAAGCATTGTTTTGGCTTTTACATGACATCCTGTGACAGCCTGATGAACACTTTGGGAGATAACAGATTCTTCTCTTTTACAAATATGCCACTAGTGGAAAAAGCCTTTACTTAAATGTTCCCTGCCTTTCAGGGGACATGCTGATTCCATCCGTACGTTGATAGCATTTATTAGCTATCTAATAAATAAAAGCAGCTTGCCTTATTTTTACATATTGTAATGTTTGGCCAAATTCTCTATAAAGATTACCTGCACCAGGATTAACCTTTCCAGTTTTGCAGATTTGGCTATCCAATTCAACAATGTAAATGGTTTGACAGCCTTTGTTATTATTTCTTGTAAAAGGCAGTGAATAATGAGCTCCCAGGGTGTCACTGGAGGTTATTCACACTTGCTAATGATTAACCACCCAGGGCTCCTGGACTGCAGAACCCCACTTAAAGGCCCCAAATACAACTGCATCCCAGTTTAGACCCCTGCTTGGGTTTTTATATAGGATTTGTGAAATCTCCTCTAACTCAAACCAGAACAAAACCTAAATGGCCGTTAACTGGGGACATAGTTGCAAAGGACTACTATTTAGTCGTTAAAAATAATGATGGTAGACCTGCCTTACAAGAAATGTTAAAAGAAGTTTTTTAGAGAGAAGAAAAATGATACAGGTCAGAAACTCAGGTCTGCAAAGAAAGGAAGAGTATGAAAGAAGGAATGAGTGAAGGTAAAACAAAATGATGTAGGCCCTGCACCTGTCCATGATTGGGCACTTGCCTTCTTCAACTCCATCTCACATCTCTCTCTCTCTCTCATCTCAGGTTTCTGCAAAAAAGTATAAGACGAAAAAAAAATCATATCATGCATCCCCATCCCTTCCCCCTTCTCTTCCTCCAAAGGTAGCCATTGTTAACATTTCCTTGAGTATCATTCAAAAATAAAATAGCCACAAAAAATTTTACACAAAAGGGACAATTCTATAACTTTCTGTACCTTGCTTTAAAAAAAAAAGCTTATCAACATACATTATTAATCTTTCCATATCAGCTCAATCTTATTTACTTTATTGTAATGACTGCAAAAGAAAATTTTCATGGTTTTTTTTTTCATGTTTTTGTTTATTTGGATTTATTTCGGTGAACTGCCTATCTATGGACTTTGCCCAACTTTTTAAAAACAGGGTCTTCTTTCCTATGATTTATGATAGCTCTTCATAAATTAGGTAAATGGTCTTATGCCTGACGTGCTGCAAATATTTTTTTCCCCAGTTTTTCTGCTTTTGAAAACTTTATGGAATTTTTCCTCAAACATAAGTTCCTTTAAAAAACAAAATACTGGGGCCAGCTTGGTGGCATAGTGCTTAAGTTCATGCACTCTACTTTGGCAGCCCAGGGTTCACGGGTTCAGATATTGGGCGTGGATCTATTCTCTGCTCGTCAAGCCATGCTGTGGTGTCATCCCCTGTACAAAGTAGAGGAAGATGGACACAGATGTTTCCTCAGGACCAATCTTCCTCACCAAAAAAGAAAAGAAAAGAAATGAAATGTTTATAAACATTCATCTTTTATCGTTGCTCAGTTTTGTGTCCTGATTAAAAAGGCCTTCCCCACTCCAAGATCATATTCATGCCTTCTTCCAGAGCAGGTTGTGTCAACCGCAGCACTCCTGACACTTCAGACAGGATAGCTTTTGTTGTGGAGGTCTGTTCTGTGCATGGTAAAATGTTAGCAGCATCCCTAGCCACCACCCACTAGATGCCAGTAGCATCCCTTTCCCTCCAGACATGGTCAACGTCCTCTGGGAGAAACTGACACACACACACCCCATCTGGAGAACCACTGTTCTAGAACATACATAGGTGCATTTTTAATTACTTTAACATTTCAATCTTTAATTCAAATGAATTTTATTTTTGTTAAAGAAGTGAGAGAGAGATCCAACTTTATTTCTGACTAAAAGTAATCAATTGTCCCAATGCAGTTTATCCCTGATCTGAAAAAGCCACCTTTGTCAAAATCTGAATCTCCCTACATATTCTAATCTGTTTCATTGTTCTTTGTTTCCTCTTTATTCTCAGAACAAAACTTTTACATGTTAGTCGTTATCAATTTCAAAATATACTTTAAGATTTGGAGGGGGTTTCCCTACCACCCTCCATCCCCAACTCTTCTCTTGCAGAATTTCTCTGGCTATTGTAAGATGTTTAATTTTGATGAACTTTGGCAATTTTTAAAAAATTCTGTTGGTATTTTAATGGAAATTGACTTGAATTTAAAGATTGATTTGGGGAAAATGAACATCTTTATTAAATCTGGCTGAAAGAATAAGTCCTACCTTCCATTTTACTTAAGTCTTCCTTTATGTCCCTCAGTAGGATTTTAAAGTTTTCTTCATAAAACGTGCACATATTTCTCGGTAATTTTCTTCACAGATATTTCATTGTTTTATTGCTATTATAAATGGGTCTGTTACAGCTTTGGAAAGAGGTAATGGTGATAAATGGAAACATGTGGAAGGATTAACCCTTTGCCGGAAAGAGGAGAAAGGGAATAAGTTAAAAACAGGTACAGTATTCTGAAGGTCTTACTTTTACTGCATAAATATGGCACTTATTCCAAAAAAAGTTTGGTTTTGCAAAAATCATGAATGTCTCCCTGCATTCATTATTGGTCCACTTAACCCTAGTTCCTCAATATTAGTTCACTTCTAGTTCTTTGTCCGATGAGCTTTTAAGCTAATACAAAAACAGATTGGTTCTTATTTACCATTTTAAAAAGAGAAGAAAAAAAGAACAGAAAAAACAATCAATACAGTAGAAAATTTGGCAAAAGTCATCGATAGGTAAAAAGAAGAAATAAAAATGACCAATAATTACACAAAAATGTGCTTACCTTCTCAAACACAGAAATGTGAACCTTAAAACAACTAGGTGTCATTTATTTGCTTAGGAAATTGACAAATATGAAATTGATTGATAATATACAGTGTTAGTTACCAAGGATACCTTTGGTAGGATTTTAAATAGGTAATATGATTTGAAGGGCAATTTGGCAATATCTATGAAAATTTTGAATGCACATACATTTGACCCAGCTGTTCCATCTTCTAGAAACTCCTACGAATATACTCAAACTAGCCCAAAAGATCTGCATATAAGCTGACGTTCTGTGACACACTGGGTCAGTGTGTTCCAGTTTACAAGCAGAATGAGCTCCTTCAAACTGGATAGTGCCCATCTTCCATCAATTGTTAAATATTTTAAATATAATGGCACTATCTTTTTGTGCCTAGTTAACTATTTAATTGGAAACTATTTAAATACTCAGCACTAAGGAAATTTTTACATAAATGAAAAAAGCAAACTGAAGAATATCATTGTTGTTTGGATCATTGACCGGGAGTCAGACTAGCAGGACAAATTGTTTAACTCCCCTAGACTTCGACAACTTCATCTGTCACATGGAAATAATGATAAGGAGTACTTCTTAGGGTTGTTTTCAAGAATAAACAAGATAAAATATGTAAAGTATTTGCACACTGCCTGGCATGCTATATACAATAAATAATTTTATTCTTATTATTAATGATTCTTATAGTCTCACTTTCATGTTATTTTGTTTAATAAATATTTATTGGGTATCTGTGATGTGTGAGGTACTGTGCTAAGTGAATGAACATTTAATAATGAGCATACATTTTAGTGGGGGAGTCAAAGGAAAATAAACAAGTTAACAGTCAAATAAGCAAAATAATTTAAATTGTGGTATTATGGAAGAAATAAAGAAAGGGTTGAGAACCTACATCTGTGGTTCTCAACCAGAGGTGACCCCCCCCACCCCAACCCCCCGCATCTCCCTCTCCTCTGGAGGACATCTGGCAATGTCCGGAGCCTTTTTTTGGTCACAACTTGGGGGGGGTGGGTGTTAATGGCAAGCACTGGGTAGTGGCCAGGAATGCCACTAACATTCTGCAATGCACAGGACACCCCCCACAACAAAGAATCACCCAGCCCCAAATGTTAATAGGGCTATGGCTGAGAAAGCCTAAGCTAGATGGTGGCGGTGGGAGCACCTAAATTTAGGTCAGGTGGTCACAGAAAACCCCTCTGAGATGGTGACACTTAGGCCAAATTTTGACTGGTGAGAAACAGCTAGACATGCAGACGGTGGTGTGGGACCATTCCAGGCAGAGGGGACTTGAAAATAACAAGCAACAACGAAAAATCCCTTACATTTGCGTGTGGTATACATATGTGCATGTGGAGAGTCAAAGGGGCAATGAAGAGGTCTTTCATATTTCACTCTGTATATTTCTTCTTGCTTGAATTTTCGAGAACAGCTTTTTTTTTAATTAAAAAATGCAGGGTGGGGTGGGAGCACAAAAAACAGGCAGACTGAAAGAGAGCCTCTTGTAAAACTACAGGCAGATTTCAGAGAAGAGAGACATTTTAGAGCAACCCCTCGCTGTTCAGCAAGCCCTGGTGTTGTAATCCAAGGTTAGTCTCTGGCCTACACTGCCTTCCACATCCACCTGACCTTCCATGAAAGAATGACAGGGAACACTTAAGATTTAGAGCCACATAACCTATGTCCAACACTTGGTTTTTTAGCTTTGTTATATTTGGATGTGTTATTTGTTATTTTTACTTTAGGAAAAAAATAACTTACTTTACTAGGTTGAGTATTTTTTTTAAAAGACTTTATTTTTTTCCTTTTTCTCCCCAAAGCCCCACCGTACATAGTTGTATATTCTTCGTTGTGCATTCTTCTAGTTGTGGCATGCTGCCTCAGCATGGTTTAGATGAGCAGTGCCATGTCCGCGCCCAGGATTCGAACAAACGAAACACTGGGCCGCCTGCAGCGGAGCGCGCAAACTTAACCACTCGGCCATGGGGCCAGCTCCTAGGTTGAGTATTAAATGAGATTATTTAAAAAGTGTTTCACAAACTGTGAAGCACAATATAGATACATGCTGTTGAGAATAAAGGGGCTGTGCTCAACAATTATCTTTTTGCTCTGTCCCCTTGAATCCAAATCCCTCTAGGTAAAGAAATATGAGGACTGAGTCACAGAGGAAAAGGACTCGGGGAAGGGAAGTGGAGGCTAGGAGAAAAGTGATTACACACCCAAGGAGTAGTAGCTGGAGTTACATTATTTATGAAACCAGGAGGAGGAGAATAATCTTGATGGGGCTGATAAAATCTCCAGAAGATGGTTGTAGCCCAGCGCCAGGCCCTTGCGAAGAGTGGTTAGTTTCTCTTTAAGCTGCCGGGGCCTCCCTGACCTGAGACGTGAAGAGATGATTATAGAACCCTGTGCAGTGTTTAGAGTCCCACCGTCTGCATATTTTATAAAAATATCTGTCCCCCTGAGACTAGAAGCAAAAAGGATCCAATGACTGTGGGCATTATCACTTCCTCTACCTAGGACAGGCTGGGACAGACTTCATGCTTTTAACCAATGGATGTTGAGTTGATGAATGAAATAAATACATTCTCCAATCATTTGATGGACTTAGTATCAAAATAATAATAATAACTGTATGTGGGCTGACCCTGTGGCTGAGTGGTTCAGTTCTCAGGCTCTGCTTCACCAGCCCAGGGTTTTGCCAGTTAGAATCCTGGGCGCCAACATGGCACCGCTCATCAGGCCACGCTGAGGCAGCATCCAACACGCCACAACTAGAAGGACCCACAACTAAAAATACACAATTATGTACTGGGGGGATTTGGGGAGAAAAAGGAAAAATAAAATCTTTAAAAAATAAATAAATAACTGTATGCACTGATACACTTTTCTAGTTTATTTGCCTTTCTAAGTTTATTCTTGAGTTTTTGCTTTTGAAGAGTTTGTAGGCTGTTAACAGGAACTTAGACAACTGTTTCTTTTCTTGGCCTTGAGGCAGCTTCAGAAGATAAGACACCAAATGAAACTATGAGTGCCTGGGGGAAAATATAATGGGAAAAAACGTGTGTCAGCAGCCGTCCCTAGCACCAAGTACCGTCTCACTTTTTACTCTTTTCAGTTTAATTAACATTCATATGAATTCAGCAAATAATATATAGCAAATGTGAATCCATATAATTTTTTTTAGCACTGGAGAGAATCTTAAAAGTCTTTGAATCAGTTGTACAGAGAGGCCCTGCCTGGGATATTAAGGGACTGACAGAGCCAGAACTGAAACTTGTTTTTCCACCTCGAGAAAAGGAAATAAACAAAAAATATCCTAAGCAATTGCAGGTTTTTCGAGCCCACTCTTTTGGGTTGTTTTCCTTGCCTGTGTTATGCAAACTCCAGGCACTTTCTTCCCAGGATGCACCAACAACCCAAAGCTCCAAACAAGTTTGGGACAAGCCTTGAGAGGGGTGGGTGGCGGGGACAATCCCCCAGGGGAGCCATCACACACAATAGTGCTGCTGTTCCTCTCTTGAGCATCTCGCCAGCTTTTAATAACGGCTTCGACATGCTTCGCGCGAGCGAAAGGTGAGAGCATTGGCCACATCAAGCCAGACCTTCAGCAAGAGCATTTAAAGTTCGACTTTTTCTCCTCACAATGTGAAAGAGATTTTTAATTCCCTGCGCCCCTCCCCCTTGCCCTGTAAAGTTTGTTTTCTAGCTACGAGCTCCCTTCAATTCTCGCTTTCCATCTCGGTTGCCTGAGAATCGCAGTAATTAGCCAAGTTCACGCAGACGAAGAAAAAGATACCTTTATGTACATAATGAGCTACCGCATGGCCAAGGATAACCACGCGGAAGGAAACATTTTGGTCTCGAGCGGCTGAAAGTGGGCAAGGGGAGGGTTAAGCAGACCCGAATGCGTATTCTGCTGAGTGGCTTCGAAAGCAGCCGAGGCAGCCGAAGCCGCTTTCGAAGTTAGCAAACAAAGCGTCTCCCCAGTAACCGCCCGGTTCCAGACGAGGCTCCTGCCACTCAGGCCGCCAGGCAGCAGCGTCGGCCGTCCCGGCTCCTCCTCCCTGCGTCTCTCCTCCCTCCTCTCGCGTTCCCCAACGGATCTGAACCACCAATCCCAGCCACAAACAACCCTTCAAATGCAAGAACTCGGCGGCCCTCTAACGGGCGGCCGCCCACCCTCTCCCCGCCCCACATCTGTCCCGCACTCGGGCGCAGCAGCTGATTCATCTCCAGCCAGGCCCGGGGAAGGAACTGCGCTCCAGCAAGTTGCAGGGTGGCTTCCAGGCTGGTGGTTTCCCCCAGGAGCATGTTTTCCTCCTTGGCCGTTTTAGATGTGTGTTCTCTTAGGTGCCGAGCAGTCGGCAAACCACAGAAGAAAAAAAAATCGTAAGGTTGCTGCCTTCTTAGAGTGACGCCTTTTTCCTTGTTTATTCATTTTAAGTCCTGTAATTGGAAAAACCACCCAAGCTTTGTAAACTCTGGCCTTAATTCACTCTCGGGGCGGGGGTGTCTTTTTTTGGGAGGGTGAGTGGGTGGGAGGCTGGCTTTAATTTTCGGTGTAATTCTAAAACAGAGGCTCCAAAGTCTAGTCAGTCATGGTTTGGCTGCCTCAGTTCTCCTCGGGCTTAACCTTATTTCCACGGAGCTTCTCTTGCCGGGTTCTCCATCGAGGTTAGAAAACAAAAACAGCACAGAGCCGAAACTGGAGGCAGACTCGGGCGCTGACGTCTCCGCTAGGCTTATTTACGATTGGTTTTTTTTTTTTTTTTTTTAAGTGCTGGGGAAAGTCTTACTGTGGCGTGTGACAGTTCATTTACTTGAAAACAACGAGACAGACACACGCGAAAAGTAGACCCGGAGGAGAGGGCGGGGAGGGGGCATGCATTTCTTGAAATCAGCCAAACAGCATCCGGTGTTTTAAAAGGATAATTTCATCAAGGAACTCCTGTTGGACTCCTCGTGACTCTCGATCAAAATAAACCAACAGGAACACGTGTTTACTTAATGGCTAGTTTCTGTTTGAAATACTGGAGGGGAGAAGGGGTCCCCTGGCGGAGTTTAAGTCCTAAAAGTAGACTGTTTACCCAAACAGATGAGTAGCCCGGCTGCAGTAGCCCCCTCCCCATCAAGGCGGCAGCTGCCCCGGTCTGGGGTGGGGGTGTCAGGCCGAGTCGCACCCAGGCGGGCCCGCGTCCGGGCTGTCCTCAGGCAGAGACTTTAAAGAGCATGTGAGCATGACAAGTGTCCGCAACGTGTTAGATTTCGAAACTGCCTTGCAACCCAGTCCGGAACTCGCAGCTTTAGCCCGAGGGAACAGACGTTCGCCTGGGGTGTGTGTCTCATCTTACCCCCCTCCCCACTGTCGCTGTTGGAAGAAGAGCCCCGCGAGGAGAAGGGTGGGACGCGCCGCGCCCGCGTGTCAATGGCAGCCGCGCATTCTGGAAGAAGTTGGTTCTTGTCCGGAATACTTTTCCTACGGTGCCCCGCCCCTTGAGTCAGAAGCCGCTGTCTTCTCCTGCGGCTAGAGCGGGGACGGTGAAGTTTGGGGCAGCTGTCAAAAACGAGAAGGGAGCCTTTTCTTCCCTGGGGTGGAGGAGGAGAAGGAGGGGGCGGCCTTTTTTCCTTGTGTTGCAATTTCCTAACCAAACGCACCCTCGCCAGCCCTGGGAAGAAAGGCCCGAGGGAGCAACCCGGGCGCTCGGCTGGTGTGGCCACCGCTGAGCGAGGGATGCGGGCGGCGTGCGCGCAGCTGAGGGGAAGGATCTGGTGTCTGGGCTCCGCTGCCCCGACGGGGACGGGTGACAGCGGCCCCGGAGGCGCGAAGTGAGGCGGCCCGGCCGCGGCGCTCGGTGCCGTCCTCCCGGGCTGGAAGGTGCGGGGGAGGGGCGGAGGAGCGGCGGGGCGGGCGGGGGACGGGGCGGGCGGCTGGGGGCGGAGGCAGGACCTCCTGTACCTTCCCTCCTCGCCTCTCTCACTCTGACAGCGCCGAGGTGCGCCGAGCAGGAGCGGGGAACAAAGGAGTGGAGTGGGGAGGGGAGTGAGTTGGGCGACCGAGAGCCCCCCGGCCGGCTGCCAAAAGCTCCCGGCAGGAGGAAGTCCAAGTGTCACTTGAATTCCACCCAAGGAGCCGGCTCCTGGGATCCGAGCGCCTTGTTTAGCAATAACGGCTGGAGCGCGTCCTACAAGTTACGGGAGAGTCGGCCGGGAAGGAGGACGATCGCTCGCCCCCTCGGCCGCCGCTCCTGGCCCCTCGAGACCCCAGCATTGCCCCGCGCTGGAAGGGGAGCTCCAGGATGAAAAGCAAGAGAGGTAAGGCGCCGGGGCTGTGCGCGCCGCGGGCGCGAGTCCCGGGAAACGTGCTCGCCGCGCCGGGCTGGGGGCGAGAGTGCCCTGGGGACTTTTCTGCCCGAGGGCTCTCTGGCTGGAGCCCCGGCCGCCCTCTTTGTTGAGGCTGCGTCTGAAATGGCAGTTGCTGTTTCCCTTCTAGACACAACACGAGGGGCTGCTGTGGGGAGACGGGCCTCTCCATGCTGCTGGCACGTTGTCAAGAAACACGCTTATTTGTGCGCCTCCAAGTTTCATTGTCTCAGCCGACACCCCACGCTCCGCCGAGCCGCCGCGTGGCTTCTCGCTCTTTCCCGCGGGCGGGGGGTGTGAGGTCCGGGGACCCCCGCCCCGCTTTTCCCCGTCGGTACCCGGGGCGGCTGGGACAGCGGTGCCGCGGCGCCTTTGTCTGAAAGTTGGGCTCCTGGACTCCCACTCACTCCCAGCTGGGCCAGGGCACCCTCTTCTCTAGGAATGGGGTATTTTCACAATCGAAGGAATGCGACTCTGGACCCCAAATCGCCCTCGGGTGTCGGTAGCTTTGAAAGCTAGACTTTAAAAAATTCCCAGCCTCTAAAAGTTTTCCCACGATGGATTTGGGGCAAGATGAGGAGTTAGGACTGAGGGCAATCAGCTTAGAGCGGCGTGCAGTCAGGACGAGCCCAAGTGTGACAAGCAGGCCTGGTTGTAAGTGCAAAGAGTGAGTCTGTCATTGTTTCCACGAAGCGTTCTGGAAGCCTTACAACTAAAACTTGCCATCAGTCTGGTCTAAAAACAAAATACACAGAAAGAAAAAAAACCACCACCACGAAAGGTCAAAGAATGTTAACTCCCTTTTGAAGTGAACTTTTGAGTCCCCGACGGGGAGGTACCCCGAATGTTCCGTGGTGAGCCCGAGTTGGCTTTTCTGTTGTGATTTCTGTGGAGTGGTTCAAAACAGAAGTTAATCGCTCGGGGAAGCCAGCGCGGGGGAGGGGGCGGCGCTGCTGCGCATGCCCAGGAGCGGCCCGAGTTGCTGTAACTCCGCATTCTTTCAGACGCGTCCAGCGCAGACAGTTGAACAGTGGGTCCCCTCGGCTCTGTTTTTACCTTGGAGTTCCCTTTGATTTTGGCCAACCTAGAAACACGCGGAGCTTCTCACCTCTTGCTTTCCCAGCGAGAGTAAAATGAAACGTCCAGACCCGGGGCCTTCGTAGTAGTTGGTGGTGGAACTCCCTGCGTCCCCTCCCCAAGGGACACAGTGAGAACGTGGGAGCTTAGAGGTTTGGACATTTAACTGGGCTCGATGAGTCACAAAACGCGCGCGGGGAGCGCCCAGGGTGGCCTCTGGAAGGCTGTGTCAACTCGGCAAGGACTGACAGGTCTCGATCCTTACTGGAAGGCGTTCTCTCTCATGGTGGAACTGAGTGGGATAACCGGGGATGGTGTTTTTGAAGAGTGGGTTTTGCGAGTCGGAAGGAAAGCTGGGCTTCCACCGGGGGCGGGCTCCCCCTCATTGTTCGGGCTTTGGTGGGGGAGGCGTTGGTTAAGCTCCCTGGTATCCCCCACTTGCCCCTCCTCACTCCCGGGTCCTCCTCACCCAGACCCTCGGGTACCCTTTCCCAACTTCCCTCCCCACCGCCCGGCGCCCCCCTGGCACTCTTGGGTACCCCTCGAAGCCCCCCTCCCCGGCACTGGTGCCCCTCGCCTGTCCTTCGGTCCTCCCCCGCCCACCCGCCAGTACCTCGGGGGTCCCCCCATCCCCCGACGCCCTCTGCCCCCAGCAAAGGAACGCGGCTTGGACCCTCGGCCATGGGGTGGGAATAGTCGGGGTCAGCAGCCCCGGGCGCACAAGGTCCTGCTACTGAGCGCCAACTCATGGAAACAATGAAAGGTGACGTGTTGGAGGGGAAACTTTGCGACTGGTTCAGAGCTCGTGCGGGGGAGCGGATACTGCTGAGGTTGCCCGGGTTTCTTTCCCTTTTTAGGTTTTCCTGGCAAATCCTCTGGGGGTGGGCAGGCCCCTCCGAACGCTGAGATTAACGGCATCGTTTCTAGTTTCTTGTAATCTGAAACTCTTGAAGTCCTCTGTTTGTGCTAACTCGTACCGTCGGAGGGGCCGATTTCAGTTAAGGCCGAGGAACTCGCCAGAACAAAAGCTCCCTGGCTGTCCTCCCTCCGGGCTCCCCTCCCTCCGGGCTCCTCCCTCCCTCACCTCCTACGTCCTGCCCGCCCCCGCCCCCGCCCCCGCCCCCCAACCCCTTCCTAAAACTACCTTGGAGGGGCCGGCGTTCCGGGTCGGCTCTGCGAGGACTCGGGAAGAAATCTGCCCCGTCTGGCTTGTGGACTTGGACTATTGTCTGTTTTATAAAAGTCTGTGAAAATCTTTTCAAGTTTCTTGAAAACAAAAGCACCTTAAACTCAATCGCAGAGGCTGGGACTGGGTGAGACTGGTTTGTGATAATAGTGTCGCATCAGAAAGCTGAGGATGCCACAAAAGCTCTCCCAGACTGGCTCTAAAACAAGCAGAAAGAAGATTCGCTGAGGAAAATCCCCTAAGTGTCTCTGCCCCTGGTTCCTGACAGTGTGGAATTCTGGCTTTAGAAGTGCTCTGTGCCTGCGTCCAGCCAAGCGCACCCTGCATTTGGTGCCTGGGATTTTAAGATTCCTGTTTTCTCCTGAGATATTCTGATCAGGAAGCTTGTTAGGTTAAGTTTGCTTTTTCCTAACTGTGTACTTAAACTTTTCCTTCGATTATTCTTATTTCTAGATCCTTGTCTAGCCTCTTAGACTTTTTTTTTAAAGTCCAACTTCACAACCCATATCTGCTCTGGCCCTCCCCCGCGGCCCCTCCCCCTCCCCCAGTTCGTATTCAGAAAAGAAAAGGTTGCTTTTTAGAGCTGTGGGATCCATAAGCCATCTTGTGGCTTTCTAAACAACATTTCCTTGTATGTGGATGGAGTAGAAGAGGCTTGTGATTTACCACCCCCCCCACCACCACATTTTTCAAGTGTAAGCAAAGCAAGACCTTTGGAAACAAGTCGTAACGGGAAACTTTTCAAAAGCTCTGTTACAATAGGAAATGAGTAACGTGGAAAAGTCTTTTTGTTTTTCCAAGTTGAGCCACAATCCAAAGGGAGAGTTTTAATGAAAACAGTCCTGACAGCAGCAAACGTGGTTTGCTGCTGTGAAACACCAGCTGGTGTGGCCAAGGAGCCGAAGTCTTAACTTCCTGTTACTTCAGCTTTTGTGCCCATATTGGAAATATTTGTTAAGAGGTCTGGTGGCCTGGCATTCATTTATTTAAATGAACTGAGAAGAGAGTAAAGTCACATTGCAGTTCGGTGTTGCTTAACTGAAACCTGCTTTTGTGTGTCACTAACCTATTCTGAGAGACCAGGCTTCTTGTCAAACGAAGTAAGCAGATCAAAGGGCAGGCTTCGGGGGTTTTTTGTTGTTGTTTCAAACTCTTGGTTATTATCAATTTACAGTTGGGAATTCACTGTTCAAGGAGCAAATGTTCACACTTTTTCTAGATTAAGAAAAAGGAGGGGGATGATAGCCTTGAGAAGAATGTCTGGCTTTTCAGAAGAGTTTAAACCAATTGCTTTATTCAGATTGCTTTAGTCATTCAATTATTTGACACGTCTTTAAGAGTTAGGTTTCTTTATTTATCAAAGCAAATGTAAAACAGGAACTCACTCATAATTTCTCAAAGTTTTTTTTATTAATAGCTCTTTCACCCAAATCTCAGTATGGGTTTTATAAAGTTTTCCATCTTCTCAGTAGTGAGAGCAGTTTCGGTTTTAAATGTGCCTCTTTTTAATTTTTTTTAGCAGTTTGAAATCTTGAGGGAAAGGAAACAGCAAATATGTGGCAGTTCAAACTTAGGATTCTTGTCCTGTTTATTGGTGGCTGTTTGTTAAGTCTTGAGCTAAAGTGAATTTGCAAGATCATCCTCCTCTTTTGTTAGAACTTGCTTTATTTTGTCTTTGGAAGGCTCTGCCTTTCCTGTGGACACTCCCTCTGGCACCTTCTGCCCCCTGGAGTCTAAAACTAAAAATGTGTCACCAAGTAAAGTAAGGCTCAACTAACTGGTGAGATAAGCTCATCAACAAACCTCTGAATGAATAGCTTTTTGAGTTTCATTGTGTTAAAACGCATTAAAAGGATGGGGTTAAAATTTTTTCCTTAAAATTACCTTGAATGGTTTATCTCTATGAGGAATATTCTTTGTATTTCCTATCAGAGTAAACCACTCAGTTAAGGTTGCGTCAAGAAAGTTAAGAATGCATACCTTTAAATTTCCTGTTATTTTAATTAACTTCCTTTGTGTAGAAATACTGGTATTTTCAAGCATGCCATAGTTTGTAATTCATTTATATATTTAAAATTCTAGATTCTCTTTAAAAAGAATGTATTTCTTTAGTCGTTCAGAGTTGCCTCTTGAAGTTTTGAAAGCATAGAGAGTTAACAGCACTTGGTATTTAAATTTTTTAAAGTTTGAAATTATGTTTAAATGTCTAAAAGGGCCAGGTCTGAATTTTTGTCGAACCCAGCCTGTCTGTGATTTAAATGTTCTCCATGGCTTGTGAATTCTTAAAATTTCTGATTGGATTAAAATACTTACGGACAAAGGAGAGCTTCATCTGGGAGTTGCATATTCACTTTCTTTGTCATGTAATAATTTAAGACTGAGCTCTGCTTATTGATATGTAGTATTCTAGGTTCGGATTAAACTAGCAGTTGAAACCTAAGGAAATTTTTTAAAAATCCCTATTAGGCATCTTTTGACCTCTTAATAAAGTACTAATGGTAGAAAAATATTTTTGTGTAACAAAACTGAAAACTTCAGTGGTTGTTTGTATTTTGTAAAAAGTGACGACTACTGTCCATTAAAAGTAGGTGTCTGGTTTTGAATAAGTGTAGGTAGAAATGAAGAAGAACTGGACCATGGAATTGGTAGAAAATTTTGACGTGCATTTTATGTTTAAAATAACTGACTGGGATAAGTGTGTAATTTTCCCTCCTTCTATCAGTGAAAACAATGTACAAATCTTCCCTTTTATTTCAACTCTTCAGCGAAAGGAGGAGGAAGAATAGCATTTAAAATGTCCACTGGGATCCTCATGAGATTGTTTTTCCTGGTTAGCAATGACCTCAAAGAGAAGATTGTGGGACACGTTGTGTCTAACACCTTTCCTGTTGCATGTGGCAAGCTTTTCACACTGGGTGCTGCTTTGTCTCTGCTGGGTTACACGAAGGACTTTTTCTGAGCATCATTGGAAAGGAATGTGAGCGGTTAAATCCTATAAGAAAGTGGGTACAAAAGGGCTTCTGACAATTGGTTGAGAATCTAGAATGTGCTGCCAGTCAAATTACTCTTGAGACTTAACATGTGCTTTGGTATTTGAGGACTAAAACACTTGTGCTTCTCCTGGCTCTCAGTAGTTAAGAAAACACAGTTACGCTGAATGGTCACAAGAAAGCAGCTTTGCAGTAAGGTGCTCTGCTGA
The DNA here is from genome assembly GCF_021613505.1 of Equus quagga. NCBI lineage: Eukaryota > Metazoa > Chordata > Mammalia > Perissodactyla > Equidae > Equus > Equus quagga. The sequence goes on along the minus strand of NC_060275.1, from coordinate 50,329,384 downwards.
TAAAAGAGGTTGACGGCTGGCCTTTATCCTTTCCTAGGTGTTGTTGCAGCATCCGGCAGTGAGACTGAGGATGATGACAGCATGGACATCCCCCTGGACCTTTCCTCTTCTGCTGGCTCAGGCAAGAGAAGGCGAAGGGGCAACCTGCCCAAGGAATCTGTTCAGATTCTCCGCGATTGGCTGTATGAGCACCGATACAACGCCTACCCATCAGAGCAAGAAAAAGCATTACTGTCCCAACAAACACACCTATCTACACTACAAGTAAGGAAAAAGAACGTGAGGTGTATGCACGTGGGTTGCTTTTTTTTTTTCAAAGTTATTTTATAGCATTCCTATGTCAAGTCATTAAGCACCTCCTCATTCAAAAAAAAAGGAATATCTTTTTGTTGTAAACTTAATAGGGCTAAAAGCTAATAACTGGCTATTTAGAGAAACAGAAAGACTTAACAGGCGCCTGTCAAATAGCATTTCCTTTAATGCCCAAAAGAGCCTTCCTTTATGTAACACACATAAAAAGGAGGTTAACTCTTACTCTATTGTCCAGGAAACTGGTTTGATATTTAAACAAGAACAGACTTCAGTGAGGTAATTCATGTTATGTCTGTTGACACAGTCATTTGAACTGGGAAAAATCACTAACTGGGAGGAGTGGCCCTTTTCATACAGGAAAGGTTTTCCTGTAGTTGATTAACTTAAATGCTGGGGCAGTGGGTAATAGGTTAATATGGTGGAGAGTTAAAAGGTGAAATTCCCTCCCTAAAATCATTTTCAGACATTTGAGAATTTATACCTTTTTCTTCCTCCTGAAAAGGTTTAAGAATCATGAGACAAAAAAGAGAATTTGTATTAGAAGAGGAGGAGGTTTATGATGGAAAACAGCTCTCTTTCTTGGCTATGCCTTGAAATAACTGAGTTCTGATAAGCCCTTTCATGCCTTCCTTAATGCAAAGAGAGAGATTAATTAGGCACCCGTAGAAGGTTCTCAAAATGTGTTTGCTGAGTGTTAAAACATACTCATACGATTTCAGGTCTGTAACTGGTTCATCAACGCCCGCCGCAGGCTCCTCCCAGACATGCTGAGAAAGGATGGCAAAGATCCAAATCAGTTCACAATTTCCCGCCGTGGGGCCAAGATTTCTGAAGCGAGCTCTGTGGAGTCAGCAATGGGCATCAAAAACTTCATGCCAGCTCTCGAGGAGAGCGCATTTCATTCCTGTACAGCCGGACCAAACCCAGCCCTGGGAAGGCCACTGTCACCTAAGCCGTCATCCCCAGGATCAATTTTGCCTCGTCCGTCAGTGATCTGTCATACCACTGTGACTGCATTGAAAGATGTGCCTTTCTCTCTCTGCCAGCCAGTTGGTGTGGGACAAAACACAGATATACAGCAGATAGCAGCCAGCAGCTTTACGGATACCTCCCTCATGTACCCAGAGGACACATGTAAATCTGGACCAAGTACAAATACACAGAGTGGTCTTTTCAACACTCCTCCCCCTACTCCACCGGACCTCAACCAGGATTTTAGTGGATTTCAGCTTCTAGTAGATGTTGCACTCAAACGGGCTGCGGAGATGGAGCTTCAGGCAAAACTTACGGCTTAACCCTTTTTCAAGCAAAACAGTTCTCAAAAATGATGTTATGATTGCCGGGGTGATGGCAAGAGATGAATTGCATTATTTTATATATTTTTTTATTAATATTTGCACATGGGATTGCTCAAATGAAGCTTCCTGTTACTGAGATGTCTTCAATGGAATACAGTCATTCCAAGAACTAGAAACTCAAAGCTACTGTAGAAACAAAGGGTTTTCTTTTTTTAAATGTTTCTTGGTAGATTATTCATAATGTGAGATGGTTCCCAAGATCATGTGATTTTTTTTTCTCCCCTTCCCTTTTTTTGTTGTTTTTTTCAGACTGTGCAATACTTAGAGAACCTATAGCATCTTCTCATTCCCATGTGGAACAGGATGCCCACATACTGTCTAATTAATAAATTTTCAATTTTTTTCAAACAAGTATGAATCTAGTTGATTGATACATTTTTTTTCATGGTGTAATAAAATATTTTCTTTAAAAATTACTGTAATGCAGAGTATTTTGTTGAGGGAAGGCACTTCTTAACAATGAGTAGGAATAGAGCACCCCAATGAGCAGGAAGTTGGGGGGTAGGGTGGAGTGTGAGTTGGGGGGAGTGTCACCAGTTCTTTGAAGAACTGTGGACAACAAGCCAGTATGTATAAACAGGATGTGTGATATTTACTCTTGATAGGAGGCATAGCAGGCCCTTAAATCTTTACTTAAAACTGCACGACAAATTGAATTGAATCATTCCATCAGTGTTTAGCTAACCACTGAATCCCTTGGTCATCTGTCCTGCATGTTTTGAGACATGGCCAGTCTTAAAAGAAAGGTCTTGAAGCACCTGATTATGTCTTAAGTTTTCAGAAGTAAACAGCAACCCAAGCAATCTCTTAGTATTGCCCCTCTTTCATATTACCCTTTAAAATAACTTTTGTTCAATGGTACAGTTAGGTAAAACCTTTACCTTCAAAAACAATGTAAATTTATACAGAAATCACCTTTTTGAAAACATCTTTAAAGCATTTTCTGAAGTGATTAAAATAGTGGGGTTCTGTCTACCGTGGAATTAATTTATTAGGTTTATTTTCTAGAGTGACAGTTTGTGAAAAATGGTGCCATACACAAGTGGAATTTGTTGAGATAAACAATTACTTGGGAAAGCAGGATGGATGGCCAGAAGGGAGTTGATGGTGTTCCTTTCATTTATATGGTTGAGCAGATTTGTCACATGCCACAAAATCATTCTTTATAGTCCTGCTTAGTATGAGGTTTCTTTGTTATTATAGTCATGTCCTGCATCAGAGCTTCAGCATTGTTTAAAGAATATAGAAGAAGAATGCCAATTGAAACCCTGTTTAGAAAGTCCCTGCTGTGGAAAAAGCTAAACTCAGACTTTGTCAGTGGAAGAAAACTGACAAGGACAACCAAGAGGTAAAGAAGTGAGGAAAAGGTGTGGTGCTGTAGCCTGTGCTGGGTGCAGCTTTGAAGGCACATCAGCCTCCCCAGGGTCACAGAAATAGAAATAAAGCGAAAAAGAAATAATAATAAGATAGTCTATAAAAACAACAAAATAAATAAAAATGAAATAAAAGTGATTGAGAATCATTATTTGCTCTATTATAATAGCTAAGTCAAAGGCCAAAATTCTGAGTGTGGATAAGGAAGACCAGCAAATCCTGAAAGGCTTTCCTTGTTAAGACATTTTATTAACCACTAGAAGAGGGGAAAAAAGGATTCACATGAGAGATTTAAAAGAAAAATAAACATCAGGGGTCAAATGAAACTTGAAGGTTAAAAAAAAAGAACCAAATTGCCTATGTTTCATTTGATGTTTTCCCCCTCTGGAGGTTGATATAAATCCTGGTTGATAATAACAACTGTATAATAAATGTGAACCATTTTTTTTTAAACCAGTAAAGGTAATTGGAAAGGTAAAAGTAAAAAACTATTTACTTACTCATATCAAAGCCAAGTAGGAATGATTTTTATGGTTAGTATTTGCACGTTTAGTACTTGCATAGTATGTCTTTTTTCGTTTGCTTGCTTTTAACCTATTAGTATTTTTGTGTTTAAAGTTCTTCCTTTTTAGATAGAGTATGGTTGGGTCTTTTGATCTAGCCTAATAATCTCTGCCTTTTACTTGGTGTGTATAGTTGATTTACATTTAATGTAGTTTTTGATATGTTTGGATTTAGTTTACCATTTGAGTTTTTTTCTCTCTCTGTTTCTCTTTTCCTGTCTTTCAGGTTAATTGAACATTTTTAGTATTTTGTTTTAAATTTTCTATTGGTTTATGAACTATATTTAAAAAAAAATGGTTATTCTAGGGATTACAATATACATCTTTAACATACCACAATCTACTTGGGGTTAGTATTATACAATTTCATGCAAAACATAGAACCTTGCAAAGTATGTTTCCATTCACCCCCTCTTCCTTTGTTTTTCATATATATGATAGCTACACACCTGATAAATCCAACAGTGCAGTGTTATAATTTTTGTTTCAAACAGTCATGTGTCTTTTAAAAATTTAAGAGAAAAGAGAATATATGTATAGTCTTTTGTATTTGCTAAATATTTACCATTTCCAGTTTTCTTCATTCCTTTTGGTGAATCAGAATGACATCATTTCTCTCCAACTTAAAATTTCCTTGAGAATTGTGCAAGCCTGCTGGTGACAAATCATTTGTTTTTGGTCATTGAAAGTGACTTACTTTACTTTCGTCTTTGAAGGATAGTTTCACTAAAGATAGAATTCTGGGATGATAATTTTTCATTATTTTCATCACTTTAAAGGTATTTGCTGTCTTCTGCCTTTCATTGTGATGAGACATCAGTATGATTTATATCATTGTTCTCTTGTATGTAATGTCTTTCTCTGGCTCTCTTATCTTTGAATTTCAGCAGTTTGACTATGATGTGTGTAGGCATGGGATTTTTATTTATTTGTATATTTTTTGAGGACAGTTGGCCCTGAGCTAACATCCATGCCTATCTTCCTCCACCCTATATGTGGGATGCCTGCCACAGCATGGCTTGCCAAGCAGTGCCATATCCACACCCGGGATCTGAACCAGCGAACCCCGGGCTGCCGAAGCGGAACGTGAGCACTTAACTGCTGATCCACCGGGCCAGCCCCACGGCATTGGATTTTTTTGTATTTATCCTGCTTGGGGTTTGTTGAGCTTCTTGGATCTGTATGTTTATGTTTTGGTTTGTTCTTTTACCAAATTTGGGGAATTTTGGCCATTCTTCAAATTTTTTCTGCTTTCTCTTCTCTTTCTAGAACTCTAGTAGATTTATATTAGATCACCTGAGATTGTCCTATGTATCTCTGAGGCTGTGTTTTTCTTCAGTCTTATTTCTCTTTATTCTTCAGATTGAAAAATTTGTATTAATTTATTTTCGATTTACTAACTCTCCTGCTCTTTGTAACCTGCTGTTGAGTCATCTAGTGAGTTTTCATTTCAGTTATTGTATTTTTCACAGGTAGAATTCCCGTTTGGTTCTTTTTTTATCAGTCCTATTTCTCTGCTGAGATTCTCTCATTGATTTATTAATTATGAATATAAGCTGTTTTAAAAGCTGCCTTAAAGTATTTGTAAATTAACACTCATATTCAGAGTTGGTTTGACTACATTTTGCTTCAGTAAGAGTGGCATGTTATTTTTTTGCTTGTTGAGTGACCTTTTCACTGTTTGCTGGATGTTATGGGTAATATATTAATAATGACTCTGGATTCTGCTACATTTCTCTGAAGAGCATTAATTTTTGTTCTGGCAGGGAGTTTATTTGGCTAGACTGAGACTTCAAACTCTGTCTCCCCTATAGTAGATAGTAGTTCAGATCTCTCAACAGTTCTTTCAACTTGGAGCTGCTGCCTTTCACTGGGCCCACTGGATCTCCCTGTACCAGCAGACTGAGGATTTGGACAGAATTTAGATTCAGAGTTTGAGGTTTGCTTCTTCTGCAGCTCCCTCCTTTCCAAGACTCCTCTCTTAACTTTCCATTTGCTCTGCCAACACCAGCTCTGTCCTTCATACCTCAAGCCGCTAAGGCTGCAGCTTTCTGCCACTCCTGGCCTTCTGAAGAATGAGGAGTGCCCTCAGGCATCAAGCTACAAACTTGCACAGCTTACCTCTTGAAGTTCCCTTTTAAGGGAGACAACCATCCTGTTTCTGCCTGCTTTTTGGTCACTCTCCAGGCCTCAGTTAGCATTTTGTTTGTTTAATTTTTTGTTCACACTTTATTATTCTTACCTGTAGGGAGGTTAGCCTGAAAAGAAAATGGTGGTGATTTCACCATTACTAGAAACTAGAATTTTACTATAGTTAACTTTTAAACTCTAAATCAGGAGTTCTCAAACTTTTCTGCACCTTGGAATCACCTGGAACACACACAAAAAAAACAACTGTGGCTTGGGTTTAGGAATTTTTAAAAGATCCCTTGGTGATTCTGGTGCATAGACAAGTTTGGGAACCACTGCTGTCAACAATAATTTAAATGAGCCATTGTTCCTTCTGGTTCCACACTCTTCTTGTTGGGGCATTAGATAATTTTTGTAAAAGATACCTAATTTGCTGTAGAATTATCACCCAGGTCAACTTACCAATTAGAGTTTAACATATATATAGACTGGGCTCATGTTAATATGCGTACAGTCCATGCAACATGTAAAGCCAAACCTCTAGCAAATAGACTCAACCGTGCGGGAAGGTAAACGTGTGTTTGTATCAAACTGAAAAATAAAGTTTATCTCTGGAAACTGGCCAGAGAGTAAAAAGCAATGTTCACAGATCAGGTTTTAGGTCTCATTAAGCTCATTAAGAGGAGAATGTGTCAAGTCTTGACCTCTGGCTAAAAATAGACTGCCATCTTAGATGAGTTTTATGATTCCGTGACTGAAAAGAGAAAATAGTCAACAAATAGTTTGTGGCTGAAGAAAGAGCAGTAACTTACAGTTGATGGTCACAATAGGAGAGCTGACAAATAAGGGAAGCATGATGAAGTGATGAATATAACAATAGGTAGTACAAGGATTTCACCAAATGCCAAGGAAACAGGGTTTTTGAATGAAATGACTCATAGACACCAATGTACAACCTTTGAAGCACTGTGTTGATGACAAATGAAATCAAATCCCATGGTGGGAATTTACTCAGACCTGGAGAGAACATACTTATAGATGGACATTTAACTAACAGCACTAATAACACTGATACCTAAGGAAAATGAAAGTATAGAGGGATTTCAGAAGATAAATTGTTACCCTAGGAAGATTTACCAGCTTGTTATTTTTTTTAATATTCCGAAAGATTGTCTTTACAAACAAAATTACCAAAACTTGAACATGTTCACATTGGAGTGGATTACTCAAATGTATGATCTTAGGACAAATCCAGCTTTTCTATCTGGTTCAAGTTGTTACTAACATATATATATATTTCAATACCCTAAAGGCATGTATTCTTTCTGTACAAATTTTAATGTGAGGATAAGGCTTATAGAGACTATAAATAGAAAGTACAGCAAAAGATAGTCATTTAACTTTTAGCATACGCCTTGAAGAAAAATCACTTGTTACCTTTTGACTTGTTACCTAATCTGATCATTAATGGTTTGTTGCTTTAAGGTTCTTTCCAGTGATTTTTGTTTTGAAATTTGGTTTAATCACTCAATGTGTACATTAGTTAACATTTCTTTTTTCTAGCCTACATATATAGTAAATCTTCACAATCTGGAACATCATTTATTTTAAATTCTCCAGTCAACAGTTCTTCCAATTGCAATGTTGGTTTCTGGTATCATTTGCAAATCCAGTATTGACATGAAAAATGTTAGATTAATTTGGAAAGGAAAAGATACAGTATTTATTGAATATTTTATATTACATTGTTAGTATACTATTATATTGACTGAACCCTGTATGTGCATACCTCGTTTAGTCTTCACAACCCTGATGAGAGGTGTTATTCCTATTGTGTTGCTGAGGAAATGGAAACTCATGCAAGTTCAACTTGTCTGTGCTTACTGGCTGTAAACAGAGCCCACGTTCAAGCTCGCACTCTTTCCACACACTATGCCTGAAATGAAACAACTTGGAACTGTCCCATTTTTATCTTACTGTTCAGTAAAAATGTGATGGTTGCTTTGGCAGATGTTCATATACAAGTTTGATCTTCCAAGTACCTCAACTTATTTTTCTGCTATCTATCAGACTCACCCCGGCCCCCATTCCACTTCTCTTTGGCCGTGGCTGCTTCTCATGGACACTTGCAGGATCTGACACATCCTCCTGGTTTCCTAAATCTTATGACTAGCCAGGAGCTGAAATAATGAACTCTCCCTTGCCAAAAAATCTGCTTTGTAGCTTCTCTGTGTAAGTCTTAACACTTAATCTGTTATTCAATGTATTTCATTTCCCTAAGTATCAGCTTTCTGAGCCTGCAACCTTGGGCGACTAGCTTTTAATGCATTTCTGCTTTGTATTTTGACTCGGAGAATCTTTAGATTTATCCTAGTGTCTATAGTCACTCTGTGCTACTCCTTTCAATTTCCTCTGTGCAAAAATTGTCTTTTAAGGGGCCGGTGCCTGGTGGCCATAGCGGTTAAGTTCTCGTGCTCCACTTCCGCAGCCCGGGTTTCCCTGTTTGGATTCTGGGCGGGGACCTATGCACTGCTTATCAAGCCGTGCTGTGGCACACATCCCACATATAAAATAGAGGAAGGTGGGCACAGATGTCAGCTCAGGGCCAATCTTCCTCAGCAAAAAGAGGATTGGTGGCAGGCGGATGTTAGCTCAAGGCTAATCTTCCTCAAAAAAAAAAAATGTCTTTTAAGTTGTATTTCCCCAAATACAGATGAGGGACTACTCAGGGACAAAAGCATAGTTTCCTCGTATAACGCTAGCAGTTTTAAAAGGAAAGTGAAGATTTATGACAATGCCTTCCCACTCTTCCCTTCTCCAACCCCAAAACATCCACTTTTTCTGAAACAAGGCAATATGTTGATTAGAGCCAGAGGTCTTAAATAGTATACACCACGAGCAAAAATCAACTTTAAAATAAATACCTCTTTGCAAAGAAAATGAGGCAGAGCATTATTTTGCCTCCAGGGACCTAAGACGCAACAGGAATAAATTTAGCCTGTGTAAGTTTTATCAAAGGACTGCCACCTCCAAGCTTGACAAAAAGATTAACTTTATTTGGTGAAATGTGTTGCTCTTTGCAGGCAGGTGCTGCCCTGATTCCCCAGCCGTGTGTTAATTTGAACCTGCAGAGGTACCTTTGATCAGCTCTCTCAGAGGCACCCTGGCTTCCCCAGTTGGCTCGGGGAAACATCAAAAGAATTGTAAAGCAGACTCTAATCTCAGCCTTCCTGTTTCTACGTCTGCCCACTGGGTTCACACAACAGCGTGTTTTCCTTAAAGGGCGTTTTCCATCATTATATTGGGTGTCACAATGCTAAACTTGCTTCCACTTACAGGGGGTTATCCTTTGGAACCCAAATCGCTGCAAGCAGAGAATCAGGGCTCTTAAGCTCATTTGCAATGGCATTATGAGGATGCATAAATTAATGCCTGCTGGCCTTGATGCTGGAAGTCACCAGAAGAAACAGTTCAGTTTAGAGGAACTCTATCAGTAAAGCAGCTTCTTAATGCAACAGATTCTATCCGTGAAGATGGCCCTCAGATAACAGGTTTGGATGATCTTAATTGGGACTTTGGCAATGGATTGGGAATTCTGAGTTACAAACATATGGCAACGTCCCTTACCAAGACTTATTTGTATTCAAGGGTGATAGGTCAGATAACATCCAGTCTTTTTTTTTAATTGGCTTCTCATCCTTTTTACACTCAATTACAAGTCAGTACTGTCCTTGGGCTTTATTTCCCTTTCAAGGCCTGTACACTTTTGGCCTCCAGGATTTTCTGTGTTAGTATTTGGGTTTTTAAAAAATGCTTTATTTTTTACATTGCATTGGGAGGTATTGGGCGTAGATGAAAGAGAATTGAACTTGTATAGCCTCAAGCAAGTTCTTTGGCATCTCTAAGCCTAGGTTTCCCTAAATTTTGTAAAAATAAAACCAAAATCTCAAGATTTTTGAGAGAACTAAATGGGGTAACAAAATAGAAACGCTTTAAAAGTTTCAGAGCAAAGCAGGTGCACTTACAAATGCATGTTGTTGCATCTTAGAACGAACCTACCTCTCCACACCCACCATTACCTGGGCCAGGTTCAGAGTCCTGCTTCCACATTGCCACCTGGCAGGTGAATGCTCCTAATCCAGTTTCAGCCTTTGATCTTGTCCTGCCGGGCCCTGGCCCCGCCTGTGCTCCCCACCTCCAGCCTGCCTTTCTCAGTTTCTCACAATAGAAGCAGTTCAGTTCCCTTCCCCGATCCTTAATGCTGTCCATTTCCTTCTCTCCTAGGATGTTAGACAAGAAAGTGGTGTGAGGGCTTCACAGAAGTGTTGTATGCTAGAGAGAGTGGTGATCGCTATGCTGAAGACCAGGGCATCATCATCTCTCTCAAACTAAGATCTTAGTTCTTAGTTATTTTTTTAATACAATGGCTACCTTTATTTATTTTTATTTTTTAATGAATTTTTCTTTTTGAGGCAGATTAGCCCTGAGCTAACATCTGCTGCCAATCCTCCTCTTTTTGCTGAGGAAGATTGGTCCTGAGCTAACATCCCTGCCCATCTTCCTCTTCTTTATACATGGGATGCCTGTCACAGCATGGCTTGATAAGGGGTGCGTAGGTCCGCGCCCGGAATCCAAACCAGCAAACCAGCAAACCCCAGGCCGCCAAAGCAGAACCCGCGAACTTAACTGCAGCGCCACGGGGCTGGCCCCAGGTTCTTGGTTATTAAAGGCTGACCATCACAGCTTCCGGTTTGCTTTCTCCTCCTCCCTCGGGGCTCACTTAGGAGTAATACTCTGAATAATACTCTGAAGAGATCTCTTTTCGCCTTTTGTGATTGTTTTTTCTGTTCTTGTGAAAGATGCTAAATTTACTATGCCTGTGGAACAGAAACAGAGGTATATTTTTTCATTTTTTTCTTGGAGGTAGAAGGACTTTTAGGAGGTAGAAGATCTTTTAGACAAGATGAGAAAACTGGGTTTCTTAGTCTCTTAAGCTTTTCAAGCTACTTGACCTCTCCAAGCCTCTGATTCCTCATCCTTTGTTTTATACTCCAGAGAATATTTATCATACATCCCAGTCAGCCTTTACTAGAAACAATGCCTGGTCTAATGTAATCCCATCTGTCTGTTCTTAGGTGTTTTGCTTTTGCTTCAATCCCTAGTTACTCAAGGAAAATTTCTCTCGCCTTCAACTTTCTTCTTTCTTCACTCTTTGCCCTCCTTTTTTCTTTCTTTGTCCCCCTTTTTTTATTTGTTCACCAGTTTATTATAAAGGGCATTGTAAAGGATACGGATAAACAGCCAGATGAAGAGGGTCATAGGGTGAGGTCTGGGAGGGTCCCCAGCACAGGAGCTTCTGTCCCCATGGAACTCCGTGTGCTGCCCTCCCTGCATGAGGAAGTGTTTGCCAACCCGGAAGCTTCTTGCCTTTTGTGATTTTGATACACAACTGAGGCTGCTGCCTGATGCAGAAGTAAGAGCCCTGAGCTTAGCTTCAGAGGAACTCAATTTAATCTAGGCTAGCATAAGGCTAACTTCTTGAAGCTGGTTTTCTCACCAGTAAAGCAAAGAGTTGGATTAGATGATACCTTTGGCCTCTGAAATCTCTAAATTTCTAAGGGCATAAGTAATCATACGTACAGATCTGATAACAGTGTAGGTTATTTGAAATCAATGAGTTCCATAAAATATTGATCATCATAAGCATAAGTAAAAAGTTTACTGTGTGACAGGATGCAAATAAAGGTCTAATACCAGGGTCTCAAAATGATGAACTACTCCTTTCTTTCAAAAAATAATCAAAAGGGTGATTGCAAACTGTCAAGATGACTCTTCAATCCAGGGAAGAGAACAGTCTATGTTAAGACATTAAATTGAAAAGTCCACGTGTTTCTTTTCAGGTAGAAGTAATAGGAATTGTGAGGAGGAAGCAGCTGGCAGACAGCACAATATGAGGGCAGTGGGCGAGGGGAGGTGAGGAGGACAGAATGGGGCAGTGCTGGGGAAAAGAAGACGGAGGCCAGAGGAGGGGCTGCACCGCGGCCTGGGGGCTGGAGAGAGCCAGGCCAGCCCTGTCAAGACCAGGCGAGGTGTTCTTCACTGGAGACAGTGAGGAGGAGCGCAAGGACCTCTTGAGGACAGACAGAGCTCCAGGAAAACCTCTAGTTTGACTAGGAGTTGATTAGGAAAATGACTATAATTATAAACTTAGTGAGAAGTCAGACGGGCATTTGGAAACCGGATAAGAAAGAACTTTTGACTGCAAGGAACAAAAATGTGTAGCCTCTGAAGTAGGCATGTAGTACTTTTAAAACTGAGCTGTCCCTTCAGAGTCGCTGGGCAGCTTTAAAATTAAGGATGTTTGAAGAATGGTGTAGGTCTTGCTTGAGAGAGCGCTGCTGCAGCTGTGCAAGGCAGACCACTTCTGTGCACAGAGAACTTCTACGCTGTGTTCCTGACTCCTTTAGGCACAGGTGGAGGGGGCAGGGTGCGGGGTGGAGCAGGCTGGTAAGAATAGAGCCCCAGAAGCCTTTGAAATAGACCCCGGTTTCTACTGGCTGTGCACCAGAACCTCCTGGCGGGAGCATTTCAAACACAGGTGTCTAGGCTCTGTAATTCAAATACAGGGCCGCCTCCATAATTCGCAGGGCCTATTGCAAAATGCGTTATGTGAGGCCCCTTCAAAAAACAAGAAAAAAGTACCATGAAAGGTACTAAAATGTAACACTTTTTCCTTTCTCTCCACCTGTCATGATGTTTCCCTTTTTTTTGTTTTAATCATGCTTTTTTTCCCTTTGGTAAGGAAGGTTCACCCTGAGCTAACATCCATTGACAATCTGCCTCTTTTTTTTTTTTGCCGTGAGGAGGATTAGCCCATAGCTAACATCTATGCCAGTCTCCCTCCACTTTGTATGTAGGATGATGCCACAGCATGGCTGATGAGTAGAGTAGGTCCACACCCGAGATCCGAACCTGCACACCCAGGCCGCCAAAGCAGAATGCGTGAAACTTTAACCACTCAGGCAGGGGGCCAGCCCCTGTCATGGTGTTTTCTGTTTGCTATTTAATATTGTTTAAAGTAAAGAAAAACTACCACAACTAAGCTGCAGGCCATTGGAGAAACTCTGAATAGGTGCTAACATTTGGTAATTCTGTGAGTTGGAAAGAGACAGAACCAATGAGTGTGGCTTTGTCGAGGGATATATCCTCCCTCCCACACTGCATTTTGCCTTCAGCCCTTGGAAGCCAAAGGACCATGACAAAAGCCAGGCTGAGATCAGAGTGTGTATCGTGATTTATAAGAAATACGTATTTGGTCATTCAAATGACCAAATATATTTCTCATATTTATTTGGTCTTCATCCACAGTTCCCGAGGCCCTCGGGAATTTCCTAGTGTTGAGAGTGATAGTGTCTTTTGTTATGTTAACGAGGTGCCTTTTGGAAAGCTCCTGAGGAAGGGAGCTCATTGCCAATGGAGCCAACCACAGGATCAGAGGGTTGGAACTTTCAGACCCACCCCCCACACCTTCCGGCAGGGGTGAGGGGCTGGAGGTTGAGTAATTGCCAATGGTGAACAACTTGGTCGATCATGACTATGTGCTGGGCCTCCATAAAAACCCAAAAGGACAGTCCGTCAGCCTTTTTCAAAGAGCTTCCATGTTGGGGAACAAGAATGCTTTTAGGTGGTACCGTGCCGGATCCCAAGCTCCATGAGGACAGAAGCTCCTTTGTTTGGGACCTCACCCCATGCATCTCTTTATCTGGCTATTGATTCACATCCTTAAAATCCTTTGTAATAAATCAGTAATCTAGTGAGCAAATGGGTTTTCTTGAGTTCTGTGAGCTGTTCTAGCAAATTAATCGAACCCAAGGAAGGTGTTTTGAGAACCTTCAGTCTGTGGCCAGTCACTCAGAAGCACCTGGGCTTGTCTTGGCCTCTGCAGTGGCGGGTGGTCTTGTGGCATTGAGCCCTTCACCTGTGGACTCCAATTCTATCTCCAGGTAGATAGTGTCAGAACTGAGTTGGGTTCTGGGATACTCTGCTGGCGTCTGAGAACTGCTTGTTGGTGTGGAGAAACCTCCACACACACGACACGTATTGGAATTGGGTGCAGGAACCCCTTTGCACAAGGACTTACCTATCAGACCCCAAATAGGAAATCCCGGTCTGGGGGGCCAGAGTTCAGTATCGCTTACGATCAGTGTGACTGGATCAGTCTGAAACCCCACATACAGGGAATGTTGGTGAAGAACACAATCTATTCCTGCTATCAAAGCCAGTGTGGGGGCTGGCTTGGTGGAGCAGCAGTTAAGTGTGCACGTTCTGCTTCGGTGGCCCTGGTTCGCCCGTTCGGATCCCGGGTGTGGACATGACACCGCTTGGCAAGCCATGCTGTGGTAGGCGTCCACATATAAAGTAGAGGAAGATGGGCATGGATGTTAGCTCAGGGCCAGTCTTCCTCAGCAAAAAGAGGAGGATTGGCAGTAGTTAGCTCAGGGCTAATCTTCCTCAAAAAAAAAAAAAAAAACTAGTGTGTACTTTACCCTATATTCAGACTCAAATGTAGATTAGGTGGTGTCCAAACTAGTTTTTCCACAACCTTTTCTGGAAATGAAAATTTAAGATAGGAGAACAGCTCACAGAATTAGTACTGCCAGGAGAAGATTACCTCTTAATATGGTTGATAAATTGCTGTCATGGAGTGAGACCCGTCAAATGGCTTGATAGTGCAGTCCTTCCCAATCCTTTCTCAACATGGCAGACAGAGACAGCAGTAACATTTCTACAGCATGGGTAGCAGCTCAGGCTGGTGAGTTTGCCTGGGAATTCCAGCTCCCCCTGCCGTGCCTGGAGCTCCAAGGCCTACTGAGCTCTCACCATTCCTTTAACCTGGTCACTCCATGGGCCCGGGCACACTGAATGGAAAGCTATGCTGTGGAAGACACTTGTTGGCTCCTCCCCGATAACCATTTCCCCTTTCTCCTTTCCAACAGCATATATTTTTCCCTTTGGAGAACTGTATGATTTAGGGAAAGGTGATACTCTTCCTGGCTCGCAGAGGTGAACACAGGACTTCAACAAAGCCAGTTGGCACATCCATTGCCCTGGCCTCAATACTGGTTCTGACGTGGCGCTCCACCAGTCCAATCAGAATCAAACTCATGATTTTGTCTAGAAAGATGGGGCAAAGGCGACCTCTCCTCCTCTGGACACTGTGTGAGTGGGTGTGAGACCAGGAACGGCTGTGTCTATTGAGCCACCAGGACAGAAGCCAGGCTGAAGAAGAAGCTGATGCTTAGAAGAGGGCAGAGCAAGTGAAAGGAGTCCAGGAGCCCTGATTCTATCATAAACGTCTGCATAATTCCAGACCTGAGGCTTACGAGGTTTTTGGTTACGAGGTTTTTAAAGTTGGCACTTAGAGGAACCAATAAAATTATTTTATTGTTTAAACCGGGTCCAGTTCCTTTCCTCTTAATTGTAACTGGCTGCATGCTAACAGACACAGGTTCTCACACACGTTTAATTCTAACGCATCCATAGCAAGCACTCGAGTTTTCCAGTAGCAGGATGGAACTATCTATCCAAATTTTTCATCTATATAGAATTGTTATTAAGTACATTTGAAAGATGTTTGGCCAGGGTTAGACCCACTGTCTCTGACCATGAGGCGCAGTAAAGTAAACTGGGCCATATAGAAAGGAAATCTGTGACACTGGCCAGTTGGTGAGGCTCAGGAACCAACTGAGTTAAAGTTGCGCAACACTGGGCCTGGCCCCATGGCTGAGTGGTTAAGTTCACGTGCTCTGCCTCGGTGGCCCAGAGTTTCACCGGTTCGAATCCTGGGCGCGGACATGGCACCGCTCATCAGGTCATGCTGAGGTGGTGTCCCACATAGCACAACTAGAAGGACCCACAAGTAAAATATATACAACTATGTACCAGGGGGCTTTGGGGAGAAAAAGGAAAAATAAAATAAATAAATAAATAAATACAAGTTGCACAACACTGCTTATGCCACAACACACCACAAGCCCCAAGAGATATGTGGGTGGCTTACCATGAAGGATTCCAAAAGCATTCTATTGCAACAGAATGACTCCACTTTTAGAGATAGAATACCAGTCTTTGATTCCCGACTCTGCAATTTCCTAGCTCCGTGACTCTGAGCCTCAATTTCTTCACCTATAAAATGGAAATAACATAAATGGTAGACCCTTGTATCTGTGGTTTCGCTATCCTTGTTTTTGGTTACAAACAGTCAACAGCAGCCCGAAATATTAAATGGAAAACTCCAGAAATAAGCAATTCATTAAGTTTTAATTGCTGGCCTTTCCAAGTGGCATGATGAAATCCTGCGCTGTCTTGCTCTATCCTTGCCGGGAAGTGAATCATCCTTTTGTCCAGCATATCCACTCTGTATATGCTGCTTGCCCATTAGTCATTTAGTAGGCCTCTCAGTTATCAGATTGACTGTCAAGGTATCACAAGTACTTGTGTTCAAGTAACCCTTGTTTTACTTAATAATGGCCCTAAAGTGCAAGAGTAGTGATACTGGCAATTTGGATGTGCCAAAGAGAAGTTATTGTTGATAATCTCTTATTGTGCCTAATTTATAAATTAAACTTTATCATAGGTATGTGTGTATGGGAAAAAACATATCATATGTAGGTCAGGCATCCACTGGAAGTCTTGAATGTATCCCCCATGAATAAGGGGGGGACTACTGTACCTTAGCTGCCTCACAGAGATTTTGTAAGGATAAATGAGGTAATGGATGCTGGTGTGCTTCATAAACCATAAACATGCTGAATTATTGGTAGAGTATTTTTTAAAGATCTGATACACATTCACCAAAGAGTAATACTTTCTTTCTTGTCTGAGAGTACTTAGTTAGCACACGACAATTATTTCATTTTTTTAAATTGTGGTAAAACACACACAACATAAAATTTACTATCTTAACCTTTTTATTTTTTAAAGATTGGCCTTGAGCTGTCTGTTACCAATCTTTTTTCTTCTTCTTCTTCTTTTCCCCAAAGCCTCCTAATACACAGTTGTATATTGCAGTTGTAGGGCCTTCAAGTTCTGCTCTGTGGGACGCCACCTCAGCGTGGCCTGACCAGCGGCGCCATGTCCGTGCCCAAGATCCGAAACCGGCGGAACCATGGGCTGCCCAAGCGGAGCACACAAACTTAACCACTTGGTTGTGGGCCGGCACCTTAACCATTTTTAAGTGTACAGTTCTATGGCCTCAAGTACCTTCACATTGCTGTACAACTATCACCACTGTTCAGCTCCAGAACTCCTCATCTTGCAAAACTGACACTCTGTACCCATTAGGTAACAACTTCCCATTCTCCTCCCCCCCGAGCCCCGGGCAACCAGCCTTCTACTCTCTGTTTCTGTGAATTTGACTACTCTAGGTCTCTCATATAAGTGGAATCGTACAGTATTTGTCCTTTTGTGACTGGCTTATTTCACTTAGCATAAGGTTTTCAAGGTTCACCTAGGTTGGAGCATGTGTTACAGTTTCCTTCCTTTTTAAGGCTGAATAATATTCCATTGTATGCATATAGCCCATTTTGTTTCTTCATTTATTTGTTGATGAACACTTGGGTTGCTTCCACACTTTGGTTATTAGGAGTAATGCTTCTGTGAACATGGTTGTATAGATATCTCTTTGAGACCCTGCTTTACATTCTTCTGGGTATATCCACAGAAGAAAAATTACTGGATCATATGATAATTCTATTTTTAATTTTCTGAGGAACTATCATTCTGTTTTCCATAGTGGTTACACCATTTTACATTCCTATCTGCAGTACACAAAGGTTCTGATTTCTCCACATCCTCACCCACACTTGTTAGTTTCTTTTTTTTTTTTTGGTAGCCATCCTAATGGCTGTGAGGTGGTATCTCATTGTGGTTTGACTTGCATTTTTCTAAGGATTAGTGATGTTGAGCTTTTCGTGTGCTTGTTGGCCATTTGTATATCTTCTTTGGAGTAATGTCTATTTATGGCCTTTGCCCATTTTTTAATCAGATTATTTGTTTTTTGTTGTTGTTGAGTTGTAGAAGCCCTTTATATATTTTGGATATTAACCTCTTATCAGATATATAATTTGCAAACACTTTTCCTACTATGACATTTTCTATTTATAATTTTTATCTCAGCTATTTTCAACAAAGAATTGAAGTTCATTAGTCTTCACTGCAAGGCACTGATTTACAGTCTATGATAAGAGGAGCCAATAGTTTCAATATATTTATAATCCATCTGTCTTAGCTCAGGCTGCCATAACAAAGTATCATAGCCTGGATGATTTAAACAATAGCAATTTATTACTCACAGTTCTGGAGGCTGGGAAGGCTGACATCAGGCTGCTAGCATGATTGGGTTCGGGTGAGAACTCTCTTCCTAGCTTGCCACCTTCTCAGTGTGTCTTCACATGGTAGAGAAAGCTACTAAGCTCTCTAGTGTCTTTTCTTATAAGGGCACTAATCACATCATGAGGGCCCCATCCTCACAACCTCATCTAATCCCAATTACTTCCAAAAGGCCCCATCTCCAAATACCAGCCCATTGGGGTTAGGGCTTCAACATATAAATTTGAGGGGCACACAATTCAGTCCATAGCACCATCAAGAAGTACTCAAGATGGACTTCAAAAAACCAAATAATGCAAATTAAAACAACAATGAGATACTACTACACACCTATTAGAATGGCCGGAATACAAAATGTTGACAAAACCAAATGTTGGCAAGGATGTGGAACAACAGAGACTGTCATACATTGCTGGTGGGAACGCAAAATTGTACAGCCACTTTGGAAGCTAGTTTGTTGGTTTCTTATAAAACTAAGCGTACTCACCATACAATCCAGCAATCACACTCTTTGATATTTATCCAAAGGAGCTGAAGACTTATGTCCACACAAAAACCTGCAGATAGATGTTTACAGCAGCCTTATTCATAATTGCCAAACTTAGAAGCTACCAGGATGTCCTTCAGTAGGTGAATGGATGAGTAAACTGTGGCACATCCAGACAATGGAATATTATTTACTGCTGAAAAGAAATGAGCTATCAAGCCATGAAAAGACATGGAGGAACTTTAAGTGCATATTACTAAGTGAAAGAAGCCAATCTGAAAAGACTATATATATACCGTATGATTCCAAATACATGACATTCTGAAAAAGGCAAAACTATGGAGACAGTAAAAGGAACAGTGATTGTCAGGGGTTATGAGGGAGGGAGGGATGAAGAGGCAGAGCACAGAGGATTTTTTAGGACAGTGAAGATACTCTGTATGATATAATGATGAATCTATGTCATTACTTTTGTCCAAACTTAGAGAACGTATAACACCAAGAGTGAACCCTAGTAAACTATGGACTTTGGGAGATTATGATGTGTCGATGTAAATTCATCTTTGGTAAAAAAAAAAAATATACCATTCTGGTGAGAGATGTTGATAATGGGGAGGACCATGCATGTGTAGGGGCAGAGGGTATATGGGAAATCTCTGCATCTTCCTCTCAATTTTGTTATAAACCTAAAACTACTTTAACAAAATAGTCTTTAAAAAAAGGAAACAAAGACTATATAAAAAAATGAAATGGAATAAAATCCTAAAACATGGCTATGAATGTTGCTTGGGATCATTACTCTAAAAGCCAATACCATTTCCAGAGAATGCATGTGCTGGCTCAGTTTCCACATCTGTAGAAGGAAGAAGTGAGACTACATGACCTCCCAGTGTGCCTTTTATGTCAAAATTCAGTGATTAAAAAATGTAAGCAAACATTAGACTCGAGTTAGTGATAGGTATGCTGAAGTATTCGGAGGGAGAGGTCTGCCGTTTACTTTGAAAGGCATAAAAGATAAGATAGACTGGTGGCTGGAGAGAGGGATGGATAGAGGATAGAGAGGGGATACAGCAAGTCTAGTAAAATATGAATGGTAGAATCTGGGTAGTGGGTATATGTTGGGGGTATTCACTGTGAAAGTCTTTCAATTTGACTGTATGTTTGAAATTTTACATTGGAAAATGCTGGGGGGGAAAATGAGTGATTTCGCATCCAGTCTTCATGACTAATGCAGAAAAAATGAACAACAACATGAAGTAACCTGTTCAACTGGTTAAAAAGCTGTTAGATTTAATAGTTAATCTAAGATGTTGCAACTGAAGGGTTTCAGGCCTTCGTTTAAGAAACAAACGTTTAAAACTTCTGCTATTGTAAGATTTTAAAGTTCCAATTATTGAGTGCCTCCTGCATGCTGGGACTCCGCTGAATGTTTTCTTTGAAACGTGTCAGTCAATCGATTCCTCATAACAATCTGTGAGTAGGTAAAATAGGTATTGTTATCAGTGTTGGACAGACAAGGATACCGAGGCTTAGAGAAGTAAATAAATGAGCTCATCCACGATCACGGAGTTGGAAACTGACGGAGCTGGGATTCAAATTCTGGGCTGAATGACCTCCCAGGCCGCTCTTAACCGGTGTTTTATTCTGCTCCACCCGCTGCTTCAATCTTATTGACAGTTTGTCATCAAGTTGACAGGAAAGTTTGGGTTATACATACACAATATGTTAGCCAACCTTGGTGGGCCTCTGAGCAGACACCTGATGGAGTAGAAAGCTCGCTGCCCATGGGCAGGTCAGGAGGCCCCTTCCCAGTTCAGCTGTGTAGAATGGCTTGGCTGTGTTCTTGCTCAAGTCACTTATGATTGTGCACCGTAAAGTCTTCATATGCAAATGGAGGCAACAAATCTTACCTGTATGAAGAAAGAATAGGACTTTTTGTGCTTTCCTTCTTCACGCTTCGTGCAGCCTCTTCTGCGCTCAGCCTGAGGTCCAGAGGCCTTGAGGATCGTGAGGAGCGTGACGGTAAAAATGCAAAGAGAAAGACAGATTCATTTTGTTTATTGGTTTTACTGTCAAAGTACACTTTTGAGAATCAAAAGAGGGAACGGGAACAGGAAGGCAGAGGGTTCATGCCACAACAGTAGGTCGAAGAGAGAAGTGAAGGATTGCCAGACTAACCAGCTGGCAGGTGAGGTGAGATGAGGGCTGCAAGGGGGAGGGTAAGGGAGACGGGACTTCGTGGGCTGGGAGATGGCAGGGGCTGGTGATGAAAGGAGCTGATATGGAGTGAGAAAAGAAGGCGTCAGGCAGGTGGAAGTCTTCTAAGCCAAGCGCATGCAGACACCATGTGCACCTGACCAGTGGGCTCCATTCTAGAGAGAATCGCCCTCCTGCGCTATTGAGGCATCAGGACAGCTGTTCCTTCAGCTGCTAGCACGCTGCGCATGGCTTACCCTGCAGATAAAGCCCCGAACAAACCGTGCTCTGTGTGGACACCCCCAACTCCCACACCCCAAAATAGGGCAGGTTCAGGGGTGGTGTAGAAGCACATACCCCACATACCTTACAGAGTTACTGGGAGGATCCAATAAGATCAACATATATACAAGTTCTTTATAATTTCTAAAGTATTGGCAAATATAACAACAGCCTTTTCCTGGATTGTTAAACTTTCATGCAAATTCTACTTTAGGCAAACTGCTCCCTGGAACAGATAGTGGCATTTCAGATATGTGGGAAAGGTTGCTTTCTGGCTTGTGATATTACTATTATCTTGCGAATTCTCAGTATGTCAGCTCTGGGTTATTGGAACGTGTCCCCTTTTGCATAACCTCAAATTCCAAGTCTTCCTGCCTTCTGTGCTCAGTCAACTTTTCTTTTAAAAGCTTTTTAAAACTACTGTAGCCCCCACTGCATATGATGAGGGAGTTTAGTACTGCCCCCCCCCGCCACACACACACACAAATATTTCTGAGAATTTCAGGGGAGGAGAGCCAGAAGCTTATATATTCATTGCCATCTTTGACTCTGAATTACTGATTTTGCTACCTGCAACCTCACCACCTACAGTTAACGTCCTCTCTCCACCCTGAGTCACCTCGTGCCCTTTTGATTTAATTCCTCTATATCTAAACCAACAGGAAAACACTAACTACCAACTGCAACAGCTTTTTATGGAAGAAATGAGAGTGATGGGAGGATAGGAAAGCATTCATTTAGAAGGAGACTCCTAGCTGAAGACCTGAGGAAGAAAGACCAGTGGGTATCTGTGGGAAGAACGCTCCAGTGCAGACGTAGATGCTTCTGTCATTACAGACAGTTCTGTTAGTTCTGAGTGTAAAGTGTGGAGTATTGTTATGACCTCCTGGATTTCACACATTTGATGTGCTTTAATCCATTGCACTTATTTTCTTACTGATGCCCAAATTGTCCCATTTGGGGCCAGTGAGAGCCTTTTCAAGTTGGCTTCTAGTTCCTTTTGAAATAGGCATTTATAACTTTCTTGCTATCTGATATAATAAGATGACCTGGCTTATATTTGTCCCGTTATTGCCCCAGCCCTGGAAATCAGCTTTTTTCCCAAAAAGCCTTAGTCCCTTTTATGAGATATTCAGAGACTACAAATTAGGGTCTGGAATGCTCATTACTTTGACTAATAAGTTTTTAAAGTTTTATTGAAAACTTTATAACTAAAAAAGAACTATTTCCCCAAATCAATATTTCTCATATCAAGGATTTCCATGTTCACTTTTAATGAAAACATGGTTTTAGTTCAAGGAAAGAGGCAGTGAGACCCTGGACTAAGATACACACACACACACACACACACACAAACACACACACACCCCCCTTCTATGTGGGGTGCACACCCCACTTTGATCCAGAAAGGATGCAAAGCCACTATATTCACTTAAAAAAATTGAACGTGCTTTATAAATTGTTTCTTGCTAAGCACTATACTAATAATAGCTACCACTGACTCAGTGCAAGGGGCCATAGACTGAGCTGTTTGTCTCCTCCAACCCAATTCATGTGTTGAGGCCTTGATCCTCAACGTGATGGTCTTTAGTCGGGGGGGCCTTTGGGAAATAGGTTTAGATGAGGTCATGAGGGTGAAGCTTCCGCAATGAGATTAGTGCCCTTATAAGAAGAGGAAAGGACTAGTGCTTTCTCTCTAGGCCATGTGAGGATATATCAAGAAGGCCATCTGCAAACCAAGAAAGGGCTCTCACCAGACACTGGATCTGCTGGTGCCTTGATCTTGGACTTCCAGCCTCCAGAACTGTGAGAAATAAATGTTTGTTGTTTAAGCCCCCCAGTCTGTGGTATTTTTGTTAAAGCAGCCTAAGCTGAGTAAGACAGTGAGTGATTTGCACGTGGTCATGCAGCTAGTTAGAGGCAAGACTGGGGGACACACTGAGATCTGTCTTATTCCAGAGAACTGCCTCTCTGTGCCAAGGCAGCGGTGAAAACTGCTCTGTAGAGCGTTAGCCAACATCACCCCGATGTCAGGCTTTTGTCTTGTTAGTAGATGGAACTCTCCCTCCCTCTCCACCCACCTCCCTTTCTCTCTGTCTCTCTCTCTCTCCATGTACAAAATTGTAATGTGCAATAAAATTTTTAATCCCAGTACTAGAATTAATCTCAGAAAATCTCTTGGCAGGGTTGACCCTCTGAGGAGTGTGTGGGTTGGAAGACGAGACCTTCAGAGGACAGCAAAATTGTTCTGCGTGAAATAGAGAATCTTTGTTTTTAGAAAGGGAAGTGGGAGACTATTTAGCATGAATGAAGGCAGAGAAACAGGAGAGGAACCAGCAAGATGGGGAGTTGCTGAAAGTCAGTGTAGGGAAGCTGGTCTGAGGGCTTCCGTGGAGGTGGGATGGCTGAAGAATCCTGCTACACTTTAAGAACCGTTTTATGCCACATGCTTTTTTGTGCTGTTGACACCCACTCTGTCTCCTTGCATCCCATATCTTGAATTTATGAAGACTTTTGGATTGTGTGTGTGTGTGTGTGTGTGTATGTGTGTGTATAGAAATGGAAGAGGGATTGAATTTAAGGCCAGTTCAACGTGAGAGAGAATATAAGCATTATGTGAGCAGGGACCCAAAAGCCTAAAAAGACCACAGTTTTTAAGCCCCTACCTGAGAATTAATAGAAATCCTAGGCAGTTACTTTGAACTTGCACAGGTGGGGAAGCAGGGTGGAGAGGAGGGGGACGAGAATGGATAGCTCAGAATAATTTAATTTCCAGGGCCATGGAAAGCCATGTAATCTCTGATATTTATGTCCACATATGCACATATAAATATGACTAGCAGACCTGAGAGCTATTTTAAAAGCAAGGAAGAGCAGAGAGGATGACTCTGGAAATCAGTTAGATTTCTAAATTATAATCTGTAGAAAAATCTGCATAGATTTCTGAGTGAGGGAGGGGGAGCCGCAGTGCGTTGATGAAGGAGAGAACAGTATGCTTCTGAACCAAATATTGCTCCAGTTGGTCTGATGAAGGACTTTTTTTCTGATTTGTATATGCATCAATATCAACATCGATAGACAAAATCTATAACATCTAAATTGTCATGGAAAGTTCGGGATATATGGTTTCCTTCCTTATAGTTCAAATCTCATTCTTATGTAAAATATCCAGAGAGAAATCTCAAATCAGACTGCACAGGAAACCCAATGCAGTAAAAGTTGATTGAAACAAAGAGTCTGTTCACAGACCACAGCTTGACGATCTTTTTGTGATCCAAACTGTCACCATCTTTTTGTTGTATAGGATCTGACCTCTCAGACTTAAAGCTCCTCTGGTCAATCAATTGCTATGTAAATGGCTGAGTACACATGGCCAATATTCTCTAGATTCTGGAGTTATGAAAGACAGGAGAGTGGTTGCTATAGACTGAATGTGTGTGTCCTCCTAAATTCTTATGATGAAATTTAATCCCCAGTGTGCTGGTATTTGAAGGTGGGGCCCTTGGGAGGTGGTTAGATGATGAGGGTGGAGCCCTCGTGAATGGGATTAGTGCCTTTAGAAAAGAGACCTCAGAGAGCTCCCTTGCCCCTCCCACCATATGAGGCTCCAGCAAGAAGTTGGCTATCTGTGAACCTGGAAGCAGACCCTCACCAGATGCTGAATCTACCAGCGGTTTGATCTTGAGCTTCCCAGCCCCTAGAACTGTGGGAAGTAAATATTTGTTCTTTAAGCCACCCAGTCGATGGTATTTTTGTTACAGCAACCCAAAAGGACTAAGACAGCGATAGATGAGAAAACTGTGGTGGAGATGAGTCCTGCTAAGCTGCGGATTCTCTCTGCCATGTGACTCTGCAGAGCAGTCTCAGGGACATAGTAATTGATTCACATTTTATTGCAAAGTATATTTTGGAAAATAAACTGACGCAAGCTAGTCACTTCATAGGAATATGCTATAACACGTTGAACTTTCTGCCTTCTGTGTTCTAATTCTCAGAATGGTGGCTAAAGAGTCAGACTGACAGAGATGTTTAACGTCAACGGGAAACCTCACACTTGACTGACATATTCACTTATGCCCAGAAAAACTCCTCTTAGACCCAAACAGAGAAATAGTTTGTGTTCCCCTAGTAAGTGGGTCATAAAATTCCTAGTAATGCTTTAGGTAAGGATGGAATTTTTTTTCTTGTGCATAGTACACTAATTCTTGTTTGTCCTTGCCCTGGCATATGAGTTAAAATACAGCCGCCATTATGCACCTGTCATCTAGCCATACCTATTTACCCTTGACTGATTCCTTAGACATTCACTGCTCTGACCCTCCTGCATGCCTTTGCTCAACCTATTCCTTTTGCTTAAAATACCTCTATAGTCGGGGTTCTCAAACTCAGCTGTACCCAAACATGGATGCTTTGGTTCTCCCCTGGCTCCCCCCATTCTGCTGTAATTGACTTACTCTGCAGATTTTTTAAAGCTTCCCAGGTTGAAGACCACTGCTGAACAGCAGTTTCTCAGAGGGTGGCCTGTGAACTCTGGCATTAGACTCTCTGGGGTGAATTTGTTAGAAACATGGATTGGCCCCCAGAGCAGACCTACTGAGTCAGGATCTGGTTGGGGTGGGCGTCAGGGTGGGGGTGGGAGATGGCTAAGTGATTGCTAAGTGATGATTAGGAACACTGAAGTTTGAGAACCATTGTTCTCAGGGCTGTTAAAAGCCTGCAAGTCAAACCCAAACCTCCATAAATCTTTGCCTCCCTCCTTCCAATTAATCGCTTTATGTATTTTGTAAAAGGTTTTCAAGTTTTCCTTTGGTTTGCCCTTTTTGCATTTGCAGTATGCATCTTCTGTTCTCTTTTCCCCACCTTCCAAACAGTAGGATGTGGCTAGAAGAGGGTAGGGACAGCTCAGCCCAGTGATTCACTTTTGATAAAGAAATATTAAATTCAACATCAAAGCATAGTCTTTCCAGGTCTGGGGCTGAAATATTAACCAGACCTTACTTAGAACTGTAGCTGCTGTGTGCTACACCACCCTGTGCTTTCCCACACCGAGGAAGAATCCTCTTTCTAATGTCTATTAAAAGGCACAGGACTGTTTGCCTAAATGCAGCTGAAACTACCCTCCAGGTCCCAGGGCGAACACCGGTGCTGGGTGGTGACAGCCCCTAGGGACAGCAGCGTCTTCCGGCCAGCACGGGTGCAGCCGAGACTGCTGGGCGGAAAGGGTTGCAGCCTTTAGCGTGACAAAGGGATGCGTTTGGGAAATGAAGAGTTCCTGCTCACAAACAAATAGATCTCGAAAGTCACATGCTCTGATATGGGCCAGTCTGAACAGGAAAATGAGGACTTCTTATTTGTCAAAGCTCCGCTTGAAAGGAAAAGAAAAGAAAAAAAATACCCACTGAAATATTGCTTACTTCCTAGAGGGAAGGACACATTCTTGGATTGAACTCCAAAGGATGTCGGACTCAACAAGGATGTCAGAACTAACTCTGTCTTATTCTGGGACCATTTGTTTGCCAAGAACCCCAAATCACTCAAACCAGTTAAATAAAAAAGGGCTTATTTTAAAGACGCAGCAGTCGTACTTCATTCTATGTGTCATTTGTCAGCTGCGATTAGCAAGGCAGTTGTGCTCCCGTGAGCTCATGCTTGAGGTTTGCAACGTATGCAAAATCATTTTGCTAGCTCTTTGAGCATAAAAGCTGCTTTTAAAGTTTTGTTGTCTCCAAACAGAGTGAAGACAAACTGGAAAACACTGCCCTGGCTACTAGGAAGCCTAGAAAGAAATTTAGTATTTATTTGCCACAACTCAGGACCCTGGGGGTCCAGAAGCTTGGAGAAGTTATTGATCTACCAATTTTTTTTTCATCTAAAAAATTGTTCCAGTGTTTTATGTTTTAATTCTGCAAATCATCTCAAAGCCTTTTTAGAAGTGGCGTTTCACTTTTTAAAAACACTAACAGGGAAAAAAAAGAACTACCATGCATAGGAGTTGCTGTCCTGTTGTATACATCTACTAACCATCAGAGTGTTGACACTCTGCTCCCATCCTGGCTCGTACCCGCAAGGGAAGCCTGGACCCCGCTGCAGAAGCCTCTCGAGTTCTTAGGGGTCGTCTGCAGTGTCTGCAAATAGACCCAAGTCCCTGTCGAGTTCACACCCTAGGGCTGATTTTATGCTTACTCCTTCCTTCAGTTCTGGCGTCTTTGTTCTAGGAGTTAAATAAAAGGTTGCATTAAAACTACCTCCATATTTCTAGAAACTTCTTTTGCTTCCTTGTTGAGAGCCAACTGCAAGATACCTTGGGGTGCTTTTGGTGGTGGTGGTTTTAAGCATGCCTCTGAATTTAGTTTGTGAATGCTTTGTTTCCTTGTTTGCAAAAGTAGGTGTTAAAACTCATACATATTTGGTGAAGTGGAAATCAAAGCAGGCTTTTTGGAAAGTCAATCGGCAATATTTAAAAACAAAAGCTCATGTCCATTTGTCTAGGATTGTAACCTATAGATACACTTCCACATGTACTTAAGATACATTGTAAAATGGTTTTCACTGCAGGTTTTGTCATAGCAAGCAGTAGAAAGAGCTTAAATGTCCATCCATAGGGGCCTAAATACTGTATTATGGTTCATCAATAAAATGGAATGCTGTGGAGCCATTAAAGAGAACAGGTAGAACATAACGATCTGAAATGAAAAAATACATTGCTAAATGAAAAAAAGCCAACAGTAAAGGAACGTGTATAATATGCTTCCAGTTTGTGGGAAAAGAAAAAATATATATACTGGAATATACATAGATAAATCTGGAAGGATATACAACGTACGGTTCAAAGATGTTGAATATTGCAGAAAACAGCTGGAGTGAAAAGTAAGCTTATTTTCATTGTGTACTCTTTTATTCTGTTTGAAATTTTCCTATGTACTTATTTACCAAAAAAAAAAGACAGATAAATTGCTTTGTCTTGCACAAATCATACACATGAACAAAGGATCTAGAGTTAGATTGGATTCAAAGATGAGCTGTTACTTACCAGTGACCGTAGGATGCTCCCTAATCTCTCTGTAATTTACTTGTAGTGACTATCTCCTAGGGTTACTGTGAGGACTAAGTTACAGAATGCATGGAAAATAGTACAGCCAGGACACAAGGTACTTTCTCAGCAAATGTAAATGTGTAATAATAATAATGATGATGATATTGAACATTTATTGAGTGCTTACCATGTGCCAGGTACCACGTTAAAAGCTTTACAAATGTTAATTTGTTTAATCCTTAGAACAACCATATGAGATAAGCATTATTTTCATCCTAATTGTACAAATGGGGAAACTGAGGCACAGAGAGGTTAAGTAACTTTCCCCAAAAGACACAGGTAGTAAGTGGTAAAGCTAGGATTCAAACACAGGCAGTCTGGCCCCATAACCAGAGCTCTTCCCCACTTACAGAATGGCTTTGTCCTTCCTGGGCAGACAGGCCCACTCATGGCACAGTTTTGAGACTGATGAGAGGATAGCCCAGTTTCTAAGAGAAAGGATGGGAATACAGTCATCTGTTGCTTAATGACGGGGATAAGTCCTGAGAAATGCAGTCAATCGATTTCGTCCCTATGCAAGCACCATAGTGTGTACTTACACAAACCTAGCCTACTACACACCTAAGCTATATGGTACTAATCTTATGGGACCACCATCTCTATAAGCGGTCCGTCATAGACCAAAACATCGTTATGTGACGTGTAACTGTATTTGTAAACATCTTATAACAGTATGACGACGCTTTCCCACTCAACCCCAAGTCAGAATATTACAATCAAAATGACACATGAGTGTTTCCGCTGGAGTGTGAGGGGACTTTTCCCTCTGCCTTTTTTTTCTCCCAGCTGGATCCTCTGTGCTTGTGAATCTGGAGTCACTGACAGAAACTCTGATGGAAAATCAATAGGGCTAAAAAGCCAACAGGGGTCATGGAGTGTGGAGGGGGTGGGGAGACCTATCTTTGCTGAATCTATTATCTAATAAACAAATTTAAATACTAACAGCCAGGGAGGACCTGCCCTCTTTCATGGGGATCATTCAGGTGACACAGTTCTGTCAGAATGACTTCTCTCAGGACGGTATACCAAGTTTCCCAGGGCAGTCAAGACCTTACATTTTCTTTAGGTAAGCATTTCCTTAATATTTAACCCAAGTTCCCTCAGTTGAATATTTAATCCAATTCTAATGTGTTGCCTTTGCTAGAAGAACTGGTCTTTGGCCTCCTCATAACCTATCTTAAAATGAAGTGCCCTTGAGAACAATTACATGTTGAATTCAGCCACTGACAGATCCTGAATAGTCTAATGCTGAAAAATTTAGGTCACATTAGTAGGGTGTTTTTCTTTCTTTCTTTGTCTCCAGAATTAATCAGAATTATCGGAATGTTATTCCTCACTTCACCACTATTTACAAAGTGTTTAACACTGACATTCAGTTTGGAAATCCCCATTCTCCTGTGCCAACATCTCTCGACTGTTCCAATTTTCCAAACTACTGATCAATTTTTCACTCCCTCTGTAAGATTTCATTTTGAACAATCTGCTAGTCAAGGGATCCTTGGCGTACCAACTCAAGGCTGGACACAAAGACACCAGCTCCTGGGAAAGGATCCTTCTTTAATCATTTCAGACTATTACCTTGCTTGGCTAATGTAAGAAACAATTCAGGAGCCCTTGAGTTGCTCTTTCACGTCTGTCAAGTTCAATGTTGGAAGTGCCAGGCTCACCAAGACTTCTCAGGTACTGCTTGTGCCAGGGGCCAGGCTGCAGGGAAGAGAAAATTCACCATTCACCAGCACAGGCGTTGAAGACAGTGAGGCTTTCTTCCCTGAGCACACTGGGACGAGGGGAGGCTCTTGATGAATGTGTTAAATTAAATCAAACTGGAAAGGAATCTAAGAGTAAATTACTTAGCCTATCTCCTTCTCACCTTTGTTCGAGTTCTGCTTCTTCTCACACTTGGGAATTACAAACAGACATTGTACTGGCTGAGGTTGCGAAGTACATTAGGTCTTATTCTAGAAAGGAAATGATGTGACAAAGCTGGTATTTTTAAAAATGTCACTTATGGAAGTAAGCATTTTCTATAGCAAGAGTTTATTCCCTAAGACCAAAAACTCTAAAATAGAGCCTCCCTTCTTCAGTTAGTAGAATATTTTATTTTAATCTGGAGAGATGTTTCCTCCAATACACTTTTTGGGGACATCCATACTATTATTTAACTCCTTACATGATTCTCTTCATTCTTCATAATAGAAATTGCTGGTAGGCATTGGACTTGCAAGCCCTAGAAAGAAGGAAGAGTCCAACAATGGATAATTATGTGTGCACATCTCAGATGGATAGCTGTGCAGGAATATTTTCTATTTGTGGAGCATTGATGCTCAGAAACAGTGAAAGCACCAGGATTTAAGACCACAAAACCTGTAATTGTTTATCATCTCACATAGAGTCAGTAGGAAGAATGCATTTTCCCCTTTGGTAACAGAAGAGAAAACCAAGACTCTCTTTGCTTCTCCCTCCTCGTTTTCCAGAATGAAAGGGAGAGTTTTTCTATGAAAGAATCTCTTTATTGAGATCTCAATAGAAGCTCCCTTCTGACACTGATTTACTTATGGAGCAATCTGGAAAGAGGAAATAAGTGGCTGCTTCTCCCAGAAGGTAGACTGAAGTGTGAAGAGGAAGAATGACAATCTTCATCCGTAGGATCAAAAACATTTAGTGCAACAAATAGCAAGAGTTCAATCAGCTATATGGCAGAGCTTGACTTTTGGTGTTTGTTAAAATGCTTTCTTGCTTTCAGCCATTTTCTATAAATTTAGGCTTGTGCTCATTAACACAGAAGACATATCTAAATACAGTTGGCTCTTTGTATCCATGGGTTCCCCATCCTCGGATTCAACTAACCCGGGACTGAAAGGCCTAGACGGTTGCATCTGTACTGAACATGTACAGACTTGTTTTTCTTGTCATTATCCTCTAAACGATATAGTACAAAAACTATTTACATAGTGTATACATTGTATTAGGTATTAGTAATCTAGAGATGACTGAAAGGATACAGGAGGATGTGTGCAGGTTATATGCAAATGCTATGCCATTTTATATAAGAGATTTGAGCAGCCATGGATTTCGGTATTTTCAGGGGTCCTGGAACCAATTCCCCATGGATATGGAGGGATGCCTGTAATCCATTGACAGGCTAAATGGAGACTCAGGAAGCACTGGGCCTTCACATCCCTGTGACTTTCTGAGGATGTCTCCCTGGGCCAGCAGTAAGCCCAGAGGAAAGCATACAGACCAGGAAGCAGCATGCTATTTCCTGTCTCTGCATCAAGGGAGATCATGAGTGATTTACAGAGGAATTTAAGACCTATTCTGTAAACTTATACTAGTAGATGAGTTAGGACCCAGAGAGGGTTTTCAGACCAGGCCACTAGTTTCTGCTTGCAAACGGAGTTGATCTAATCCTGCTTTTGCAGCTGAAAGTCAAATAGCTTATTGAGCAAACCCAAGGTGAATTTCGGCACACTTTAGAGTCAGTGGCATTCGAGAATGAACACATTCAGACGCTATGATTTTTAATATGTCATTTATTAAAACCAAAATCACTTTATATTTTCAAGGGGTGGATTTCAAAGATATAAAGAGAAATTCATGCTCAGAGCAAACAGTTTTGTTCAATTTCTGTAAAAAACGGAGTGAACTCTGAAACGTGGGAAATTGCTTCACTGAAATTCAAATTTGAAAACGAATTCATTTTGTTTTGGGATTGGCCAAAATGTTTAAGGAGCCCCAATGAACTATAAGAATTAATTTATTAAAAGGCAAGAAGTAGAATCAAGGTTCAGAGTATGGGTCATGAATAGTCAGTGAATGATCCAAAGTAACGAGATCTCTGTGACCTCAGAGGGATTCACCACTTAATCATTTCTCTTTCGAAGCAGTTTCAAAAGTACATTGTGTCTTTTTGGTGACTGGTACAGGTCTTGCTCATGTATAAATAAAAACAGAAAAAGCGACTTTCTCCCTAAAAATTTCCAGGTTTGCTGCCTGTGGATGGATGAGTTTGCCCAAGAACTTGGAGCGGGCGAAGTACTGTGGACACAGGTTTCGAGTTGCAGCACTTTCTCACAAGAGCAAGTCCACTTCATAAAATATTCTCATTTACCTTTTTTTTAAATGTGGGAAGAATGACAGGCACTCTACTGAAGAAGATGCTGAAGGCAGGCTTGCATTTGGGACTCAAATCTGTCACCTAATAATAGTGTCACACAATTAAACCTCAGTGAGCAGAGCTTTTCATTACTGCGAGGATGAAATGAAAACCACAAAGCCTTATTCTGTTGTCCCCACCCTGGAGAACAGCGCAGGGAACAAAACTGATGAAATGTTTTTGAAGAAATCCAAGGGGGTAAAATATAGACAGATTTGCAAGTTTGAGAGGCTGATAACTTCCTTCATAAAATGTACGGCTCCTGCCCTGAAACTTTCAAGCATGTGTGATCATCACAGTAAAAGACTTTTAGTTTTCAGTATTTAAGTCCCTTACATAGTACACAAGGTCCACCCACCTGCTCAGCAGTGACTAGTATATGTGTTGTTACAATGGATGTTAGAATGATACACTTCTTAATTGCTTACTTATTCCTCCCAAAGACAATTACTTATATTTTAGAATAAGCAGGACTCTGCAGTGAAAACACACAGACCTGAAAGCAGAGCATTAATTATTTTATTAATTTCTTCTTTTTACATTATGGGAAACATTCATCTATTTACAATTATTGTTTTGTCCACACACAATCTAGGTAAATAAGCCTATGAAATTCCAATTCATAAAGCCATAAAAATGTTCCCCACCCCTCCATCTGAAGGCTTTCAAATGAATCTTGTTTTTCCAAACCAAAATAATTTTTAAAAATTACATTTGGGAATTCAGATATGCTAGTGATTTACACTCCAGTTATTTAAAATATGCATCTAGACATGTTTTAAAAAAGAAATGGTAAATTCACAAGGATAAGGCTTAAATTAAAGTGGTAATGCACAGTAAAACATTAAGGAAACATCTATAAATAACAGAAATATATTACAAATAAATTAGTTCTATTTACCATTTCAAATATTAAAAATCTTTAATCCATTTCTTCATCTCTCTTTACAAAAAGGTTATGTGAATTGTATGGAAACATCTGCAAAAAATATAATAAATACTTAATTTCTTTGAACGTTTTTTGATGTGGGAGACAAACTTCTTTTGTAATCCCCCCCCAAGAAAATGCCTTTATACCAAAGTTAAACAAAATAAGTAATTTTTCAGGGTACATACATTTTCCATTATGAACTAAAAAACATTTCTACAAATTACATCAAAAAGAACAATGTAACAAAGGTTATGCTCATGGATGTCAGTTTAAGGGGGCAAGTGGTTAACAAGCAGCTTTATGAGGGGTCATGTTTTAACATCAATAATTAGCTTTTTATAAAGTGTTTGTACAATTTGTGTTTTTAAGGAAGGCAAAGGTCATGATGCCTGTAGGCATTCAGCTAAAAGATTTAAAATTCTTACCAAAAATAGCTTATGAATATACAAATACCATTCACATAGACAAGATAAATAGGCCTTTTCTTGTCTCTCTTTAAAATATCCTGGGCTAAACCAGTTTCCAAAGAAAATATCATAGGATGATCTTGAATTGTATTAGAAATCTATTTCTTAATCCAAATCTTATCTCTACCTCAGGGCACAGAGCTGTAGTTGGGAACACGGGTCTTCAAATGGATGCTGCTTCCTTTACATTAATCTGGGAGTTCCAAGTCATTTTCAGGATGGAATGGACCATAGGCTACCCAAAGTGGCAGTTGGCCTTACTTGACTCAAACTTTGTATGACCTTCCATTGTTGCTACAAAGGAAAGGAAAGGTGTATTCTTCTTAAAATCAGCAATATTGGAAGCTCAAAATCTCCATATGCTCCAATTTTACAAAGCACCCAAGGTGCTCTGTACACCCTAGTTAAAAGTTGGTTGGTTGGTTTTTAAATGAGTTAGTAGCCCTTTTCTGGTAAACCACAGCAGTAAACATTTGTGCCCTGTTTATAAAGATAGCTCAAAGCATCAATGGCTCTGAGAGGTAGCGAATTCTCTAGTGGTTTTAGAATATGTCCATGAAAATATTGTTGCCAGAACCCATCACCTCTCTTAATTTCATAAATAAAATTAAATTAGCACCTGGCTATGAGAGTGTACTTTTTAAAAAGTTTCTCTGGTGCAAGCATATTTGATGTATGCTTTTAAAAGTCTTTCATTTTTTAATGGTAATTTCTAATGCTTTAGGGTGGGAGCAGGACATAAAATGCCAGTGATACTTTAAGATCACCACATTCTAAATGTTTAAACTGCTAAGAGTAAGGGCATTTAAAGATAACTTCAGCTAGATGCAAAGTGCATACTGCCCATCCATCACAGCTCAAAATGGAAAGCAACATTCTCTGCCAAAAGCCTGGGTTTCTTTCAGTGTTTATGAATCATGACTTTCCCCCCCCCTTGGATGCTGAACCTCGTGGATTGCAGATCAAATTTCTTCTCTCACTACCTGGGACCTCAAGATGAGTGGCAGCTCTTTGCAACGAGGCAGCATGTCTATTGGGATAGGAAACTTATTTGATCGGTTTGACATAAGACAAAAACCCTTATGCTGGGGAATGATAGGACTCTGTGCAGTCGAGAGAAGACTAAAGGAGAAAATATGTCTGCAGTGTCAACTACTGGGTTAAAACAGACAAATGTGTAGCATTCAAAAGGATGATAGGAAAATCCAAACTTTTCTCTGACAACAGCCTGGCTGCCATTTACAGCACTTCACAAGCAGATGTGTACTTATATATGTGTAATTAGGTAGGCCCCCCAGGATGGACACTAACAAATGAACAGAACCAACAGTTTCCCCTTTAAAGACCCCCACCACCACCACAATATAATATACATAGTACAAGAAAAGTTGATAAAACATTTCAGGTCTAAATTTTCTTAATAATAGGACAAAAAAAATCTCTTTTGTAAAAGTATCTTAAACTATCAGCGCTTCCTTTGCCTGGCCTTTCTTCACGTTATTGCCTTTCAGAATAGATTAATTTCCCTGAAAGATCGAATTTACAATCTTCTGCTGATTGAGACATCTGAAGCAGGCATTGATGAGACAACAGTGAGGCAGTTTGTGCAGCTGTGAGTGGAGCAGGTACCCCAGCACCCGCAGATTTCCCTTCCCCCGTTCCCACTACACATCCAGGTCCCCCACCGCCAGCCCATCTCCGATCCCTCTCGGTTTGTCACTCACTGATTCCGAGAGATCGCGTGATTTCTGAGGTTGGAAATAAAGTGCTCCATCTGCTTTACAAAATAATAACCGTTTAGGGGAAATAAAGGGACTCGGAGCCCTAGTTTCTTTCACGTGGAAGACGGTTAAGTCCCAAAGGATCACCCTGTGATAGTGGATTTCTGAAATACTCTATGGTTTGATATTGCTGAGCTCTAGGGACAGACTAGCTGGAGAGAACTGAGGATGGTGGGGGACCTAACAGGGCCATTTCTACACAGGTGGGCTTGGTTTTGCCACGAAAAGAAAGGGTTGGCTATCCGGATGAGGCAGGGTGACGCATCAGTACAGGTGGCGAAGCTCGGTGAAGAACATGGGCAAACGGGTCCGGGCAGCAGAGGTTACTGGGGGACGGCTCCTGCAAGATCGACAACTACACCGCGACAGTGGAAGTCACTGAGCTCAGAAACAGACGGGCTCGGAGGGCGAGGGGGGGAGGGAGGAGGAGGAGGGGAGGACAGATACTTGGTGGCGACGCCGCGGGCTGCGCGCGGCGCGGCCCGGCGCCTCAGAGCCGGGTCTGCGCCTCGGGGATGTAGATCTCGATGCTCTCGGCGCTCTCGGTGGCCGAGTTCTGGCGGACGGACGCGGCGCGCTTGGCGGCCATCAGGCGCTTGCGGGCCTCCTGGCGCTGCGAGCTCTCCAGCGAGCGCTCCCGGATCAGCGGCGCGGGGCCCTTCGCCGGCTTCTTTGGCACTGGAGGAGGGGCCCTTCTCTCCTGATCAAAGCAGAAGGTTCAGGACATTACACAGCTTCTCAGGACAAGCTTGGGAAAAACTGGGATAGGTCAGTAGTTAGAACACATTTTTTTTTTTAACCTAAGGGTAGTTAATTTTGATCTGCACCTTGTATATATATTTTTTCTTCATTATTCTGGCTTGGGTATTCAAAAGATGCAGAAAACAAAAAATACCGGTAAGCTTAAGGCCAAGAGTAAGGCTGGATTGCAGAGCTGGGTGTCTCCAAGGGAAGGATGTGGGTATTTAAAATGCCCCCTGCTGAAAGGGTGCGGCTCCCAGCACATTTAGTGTGGTTCTCTCTGGAGGCTCCAGACTCTTCCCGGTGCCAGAGATGGGAAAGGATGGCAGCGACAGCGGCAGCATCTTAGAACTCTGCATCCCTTCTAAGGAGGCAAGGCAGCGGGTGCGAGCGTGGTTCAGTTTAAAAACATCACCGCCCTCTCCCCGAGCCCACCCAAACCTAAATAACCAAATGAGAAGGAAGAGATCTTAAGACTGCGTTCTTTAGCTTTGTTGATGACACAGTGAGTAATACCCGTTTGCACATCACACACAAACACACAGCGAGATACTTTCCAGGGTCACCCTGGAGGGAGGCCACTGACAGTTCCTACACTCGGGGGTGGAGTCAGTTCCAATATGGCTCGGAAAACATCCTGTTGGGACATCACTCCTTAGAGGCCTCAGGATGACTATGGTGGCCCAGAAGGCAATTCCAATCACAGGGACAGGCACTGTGCCGTGAAAATTTAACACAGGACTGAAAGAGGTCATCCTCCTTAGCAGCAGCAAACCATAAAACGGTTAGATATTTTTAAATGCCACTGCAAAACCAAAAGCCATTTATCACTTGGGCCGCGGACGGTGGGAGGCGGGAGGCCGAGGTGGGGGGGCCGCGGGTTGGGTGGTAGGAGTGCCAGGGGAAAGAATGGGATCTAAACCACAAAGGAGTTTTAGGAAAAGGATGGTGGGCTTTCAGGCTGTGAAAAGGTCCACGTGAATCTGATGTTTTCATTTTTAATAAAATACCTTCAATTTTCATAAAATTAAATGTGAAAATTATCTTAAAATATGGGTTCTACTACTCTCCAAAGGGCATCCTTTGTGTGGAACGCTCATGCTCATCACAGCAGCTCCTCCTTGCTTGGCGGGTGAAGTGCCCAGCTAAACTTAATGACATTGGAGTTGCCCTCAGGCTGTTTAAGGTGGAGTCTGTGTGGCCCAGCGGACAGAAAAAGAAACTACAGAGTACAAACAGTATTCTGCCAGCTCTGCTTGTGCTGCTTCACTTTTTCCCTCAAGTTCAGGGAGTGATGAAAAGCTCAGATCATAGACAAAGTGTATAAAAATTGAGAAATCAAGTTAACTAATGACTTACTGTGTAAATGTCAATAGACTACATATATCAATGCTTCTTAGCATCACAACTTTTGGACATTTTAAATCTTCATTCATGGGTAACTTAGTGGATATTTTTTAAAGTATGAATATTGGAAACTTTTTAGTCATATCTTCCTTTCCTTGTACATTTTCTAAATAATAGTATTTTTTTTTAAATCAGTGAACGAGAAATTAGATGGATCCACTCTAGAAACTAAATTACCAGTATGTATGTACATCTGTAGTGTTTTCTTAAAATAAGAGCAATTTAAAAGCTTATTAGCAGAAGGTTTTAAACACACATTAAAGAAAACTAGATTGAGTGCAAATGTTTGGCTTCCCAAGTTAGAGGCCACACGTACATCGATGGTTCTCTTTCACGCTTAACACTAAAACCCCCAGGTTGATGGTGACAGAATTGCAGATGAGGGACAATGACGACAGCCCTCCTGTTGAATACGCACCGTCGTTTGTGACTGGATTTCTCCAGGGAGCCCACTGACCCCAAGAACCCTGATACTATGATGGGAAGAGCAGAATGGATTGGATTGTTGTCAGCTCTCCGATAGGTCAGGAGATCCGAAAAGGGCAAGGCCACCAGTGCTTCATGGGAATAGCCAGGCCTAATTTTTAGAAGTTGAATCTCTTGGAACTATTTAACCCCAGGCCATAGGAAAGCAAAAGGTTAAAAAAGTTATTCAGGACAGGCCAGCCCAGGGCGGGGACACTGGATACCCTTGTGAGCCTGATGGAACCACATAATCAAATGTGAAAATTGCAGTTTATTAATTAAAGTAAAAGAATTTGAGTCTTTATTTCTAAACTGTTGCATGAGGAACCCAGTGAGCAATATACCCCAAGGCAAATCAACCAAAAGTAAAACTCTTTAAAAAAAATCCCAACATTTATGATTACTGTGAAGCTTTATGATGTGTATTTTTAAACTTGAACAACAGTGGTTTCTTTATTACTATATTTATGAAATGATTATCAGAGTCAGTTAGTTTTCAGGGTTTCCTATTTTTCTTGGGAACACATCCTAGGGGTGTAAGGAAGTTGAACTCTGGCTCTATGTAATCATGCACTGAAGATGTCATTTATTTTAGTTTAAAAAGCAAAATGGAGGCAGTTCCTTCCAGTGACTAAAATGGTTTAACTTAAAGTTTAATTAACAAAAAAAGCCACATTCCCATTTTCCAATTCACAAAGACAGGTTTTTCTTTAAAAATATGCCTGAAACATATTACAGATAATATCCCAAATGATTACTATGTAAACATTGTCATTACAATGAAATTAATATGATATCAGCTCCATTTCACATTGTAAACAGCAAGACTGAATGAAGAAGCCTATTTAGACTGTCCAGTGTTTGTGCAGGTTTTTAAATGAACCATACAAAATCTACATTGTTCTACCTTCTTGTCAAGAGGATCCATCTGTTTCCAATTATTGGCCTTTAACTGATGAAGTTCATCAAATTTCATACTAATATTTTCTATGGACAACTGCAGCATGTCCCAGAACCCCGCCAAATCCTGGGAAGTGGGCCTTGGATGAGCATTGGGATTCTGTACAAGAGAAAGAAAAACATTCATGCTTTAGAGGCGATCTGTGATAACAAGCACAGGACCAAAGTGGTATTTTCACATATTTCAAATAATATAAACAGGATGAGTTCCTTTCGGTTTTCAGACAAGTGATAAAAGTGAGGCTACAAACGGTAATTTTATTTATTTCTTTTAAATTTTATATATATATATATATTCAGCTTTATTAAGGAATAACTGACAAAATTGTAAGATATTTAAAGTGTAAAATGTGATTATTTGATATATGCATACATTGTGAAAGGACTCCTTCCATTGAGTTAATTAACACATCCAGCACCTCACATATTTATCTTTTTGTGTGTGTGAGAACATTTAAGTTCTACCCTCTTAGCAAATTTCAGTTAGACAATACAGTGTTATCAACTATCGTCACCATATTGTATATTAGATATCAGACCTTATTCATCTTATAACTGAAAATTTGTACCTTTTACCCACCTCTCCCTATTTCCCCCACCTCTGAAGCCCTGGCAACCACTTTTCTACTCTCTCTTTCTATGAGTATGACTTTTTTTTAAAGATTCCACTACAAATGTTAATTTGTACACTCATCCAACTGAGTCACTGATTCTCAAACGTCAATGCTGTAAAACTCGTCTTTTGTAATATATCTGTCAATATGATATGAGTTAGAGTCTAAACACTTGAAAAATCCAGAATGTATGATCTCCAGCAAGACACATTTAAAATATCATATTTAAATGAAAATACCATTAAAAAAACACAGTATATTATTATGGAGTTGGTATTTGATGCCATGCCATCCAACTTACTCAGACAACAGATAAGGAATCTAAAATAAGATTCACTTTAATATTCATGTTGAGTGAAATAGGGTAAACAGATGATGAGTAATAAGATAATTGGATTTTCAAAGCACTGTGTGTTTAACCATCAAGACGTTACCAATATAGGAAGTCATTTTATCATATAAGTACTTTGACAAAATCATTTGGAAATAGTTTTAAACTGACCATAAAATAATATAGCAAATGTGAGAACACATATCTATATATACACTTAGATGTCTATAATGACCCATTTGCTAGATGATATTAAACATTCGTTGGTGTTTAAGGATTGACGTTTTTTGCTCCAATCCACATATCCCTGACAAGTACTAGAAAGTATGAACCTCTATTTTATAGGATCTAAGACAGAAAAAACGTAACTAAGAAATTGAAGGTGTCACGCTCATTGTTAATCACCACTACAACAATAGCTAAAGGCATTCAAGGTTGGATGGGTGGGAGCTTCCACATGTCAGAGGTATCCAGCTGGGATCAGTCTTGGTTACCTCTGGGTATTCCAGGCAATTGGATAGACTGAAACCCATGCCAGTTTGCTAGTAGAAACTAGAGGCCAGTTTGTACTTTTAAAATCAACCCCTATAAAAAATGATACATCAGGGGCTGGCCCCATGGCCGAGTGGTTAAGTTCGCGCACTCCGCTGCAGGCAGCCCGGTGTTTCTTTGGTTTGAATCCTGGGCGTGGACATGGCACTGCTCATCAAACCATGCTGAGGCAGCGTCCCACATGCTATAACTAGAAGGACCCACAACGAAGAATATACAACTATGTACTAGGGGGCTTTGGGGAGAAAAAGGAAAAAAATAAAATCTTAAAAAAAAAAATGATACCATCAGATTTTCAGAAAGTGCAAGGTCAGTGACCATCAAAGTTAACAGGTTGGAAAGAACTGTTTAGCCCTTTGATGGACTAGCATTATTGGTTTGGCTTTAAAATAAACATAAGTAAAGATGTACTTATAAACTTACACTTCTAAAACTACCCATAGTTCTCAAATTCATTGGAAGAAGTAAATTCTAAAGTTTGTATTTGGTTAAGTACTAAACTCTATTCTAATGACACGAATTAATGAAAGGGCTTCTCTCTAGTATTTTGATTTAGTAAATTAAAAAAAGCTTCTCAATATCTAGGTACAGAATAGACAGATAATAGCTTTGACAAAGTACCTCTCACACGGAGTTTTATGATCTCACAATATATTTCCTTATGTTATTGGTAACTAAAAACTAAATTGCTCATATTTTGGAGTCCACTAAAGTCTTTTACATCACAAGCCCTATTGGCTAAACTGTTTCAGTGTACCAATGCATGAAATGATAGATCAGTAGGCCCAAAGAGTTTGTTTAACTCTGTATCATAGGCAATTTGCTTCCTCCTCACCAAGAATCTCTTTGCCCCCATGTCATTAAGGGGATGGATGGAAGAGCAGAGAGAACAAGCTTAGGCACTCGGCCGGTCTCAGAATCAGGGGGTCATGTGACATCCCATGCATAGGAAGGAGCTGTAGCACTTGCCTCAGTCTGAACAAGACCACTTGGAGGTCAGAGGTGGTGGAGGGTATAGTAGGATGAGGAGGAATGGGTTCCTTGGTTTAGTTTTGTTGGAAAAAGTTAATTTTCATCCATGTATTCTGTGCCTGAGAGTCTGGTCTGAGATAATGTGCAAGTGTTTTCAAATGTTCTCCTCCTCAGAGTAAGAAGTCAAGACAAGAGAGCTGAGTCTGGTTGTGAGCAATCGTAGTGCCACTTTTATGCAGCTTTTAAACCTAAGCAATGCCACCACCAGGCCACTGTACTTCCTGCTGCAGAGGAGGCAGAGCTGACTGCTCAGCCCCATGTCTCTCTATGAGGGTAAGGAGTGGAACTCAAATCCGGAGGTGGGGCAGGATTTACAGGGAGTGAGGTCACACAGACTGGGATTTGAATCTTGGTTCTGCCTCTTACCACGTGGCCCTGGCCAAGTCACTTAGCCTTTCCATGTCCATTTTCCTCAGCAGTAAAACGGTCATAAAAATCATGTTACTGTCTGCTCCACAGTGTTGCTTTGAGGATTTAACCACATCATAAATCTAAAGCTGTTAGCATTGCGTCTGGCACATAGTGGGCTCTTGACCTTCCCTTCTGGGGTGTGGCTGGACCAGCCGTCAATGGCCCTCTGCCCTCAGTGCAGTTCTGCTTCAGTCTGCCTCTGACACGCTGCTCACATTTTGCCACCTACGTTCCTCCACTGGCCAAGGACTGTGAGCCCATAAGGAGTTAGGAAACGTCAAAAGCTAGCTCTAACAAGGTTAATCTTTCCTAGAAGTCTGCAAAATTTTCAAAATGTTTTGTCTGCAATTTCATCTTCAAAATCTCCACAATATTTGCATTCTACTTCATAATATCCCTGCTCATTACATAATTCTTTGAAAAAGTGTTCTGTGTCTGCCCTGTTACTTGTACATATTGGCCTCCACAAGTATCTCTTGGCTGGTTTCAGAAATATGGCTTTATATGAACTTTCTTACATTTACGGAACAAAGAATCATGTTAATTAAGATCTGTGACACAGGAGCAAGCTTACAAATTAGCAGGAATTCTGCACCTGGCACATAGTGAAACTCAAGAAAATAGTTGTTGAATTCACTTATAATACATTTACTAATATATATAACCTCATAATCTGGAATAGAATTTCAGAGAGGGTGCAAGAAGGGTCAGGTAGTTTTGGTGACGGAGGGGAAAACAAACAATAGATGTGGGGGGTGGCTGTGAGGAAGAGGGAAAGGATAGCCCCACAGGAGGTTTCAGAAAGAAAAGCCTGGTGATGACGGAGGGAGAGCTCCAGCTTTTGCATGCTTTCTCTTTTCTCTTGGTTGAACCCTGTCTAGATGAGTCCCGTTCAGTCTATCTTTGTCTTTGTTAACAAGAAGATATAGTTAAAACTCTAAAATCATAGTCTAGGTGAATTAGATTGCAAGTATTCATGTTTTTACTTGCCA
Source organism: Equus quagga (assembly GCF_021613505.1). Taxonomy (NCBI): domain Eukaryota; kingdom Metazoa; phylum Chordata; class Mammalia; order Perissodactyla; family Equidae; genus Equus; species Equus quagga. The sequence goes on along the minus strand of NC_060275.1, from coordinate 50,286,359 downwards.
CAAGATAAACAGGTTGCTTTTCATTTTCTTTATTTTAGATCCAGCTTGACCAACAATTGACCAATAAAAGCTATTCTCGTGGAGTGACACTTGAGAGATAGTAGCAGTTTTTTGTTTTTTGGGTTTTTTTTGAGGAAGATTAGCCCTGAGCTAACTACTGCCACTCCTCCTCTTTTTTGCTGAGGAAGCCTGGCCCTGAGCTAACATCCGCCCATCTTCCTCTACTTTATATGTGGGACGCCTACCACAGCATGGCGTGCCAAGCGGTGCCATGTCCGTCCCGGCATCCAAGCCGGCGAACTCCGGGCCACAGAGAAGTGGAATGTGGGAACCTAACTGCTGTGCCACCGGGCCGGCCCTTAGTAGCAGTTTTTTTTAAAAAAAGGCATATGTGAGTAAGCTCTTGGCCTTGTATTTTGCAGTCAGTTTTAAACACATTGCTGATGCTAGTGCTTTTATCTCTTTGTTTTGCTTTATTTTGTTTTTGTATGTCCAAGAAGAATGAATTATTCATTTGTCTCAGGGAGATCAAATCTATACTTTCTGATGCCCTCTACCTCTGTCTTTCGAGTTAAAACAGAGAACTCTGATGAGGAAATAGGCCCTGCTGGCTATTTCAGAAAGAAAATCATTATCTAAAATGCTTTTCTGTAATATTATTTTTGAAATATCAGGCTGCTCTCTATTTTGGTAAGAATAATGAAATCAGAGAGGCTATGTGAAAGCCAGGAAATGGGAAAATTTTCAGTTACCAAAAAAGCAGGAAATGGAGTTTTAACTTGATTGGAGTTTTTTCTTCTAGGATTATTTAAGTATAAAATAAATATTTTTAATTTTAAGAATAGCAGGAAATAAGACTCATCACTTAATAGAGAAATACACTCTATTCCAGAAATAGAGAAATAGAAAAAACACTGTATTCCAGGTGAGAGAGTCCAATGGGCCTTGACTTGGTTCAAAATCAGTTTTACTTTAGTCGGGCCAGTCTTGACAACACGTTCTTCTCATGGTTCTAGCAGGGAAATGGCAGTGATGGGGAATGGTACCTACCAGGTTTTCTTCACACAGTTCTCTAAACTGGTAGAATTTCTGCGCCATGAGAAGTTGGGCACTGCCCACTGCAGTTCGGATCTTCCCTAGGACTGAAAAGAGCAAACACACAAGAAGTTTACACATTCTGTCTCATTGTTGAGTCTGGGAAAGCAAAGAGGAAGTTATGCTGTCATAATTAGGGAAGACAGTATGCATCCTGCACGCGCACACGCACACAGCCCAATCACGATCGTTACTCTGTTGGTCTATGTAACAGAGGCTCCCGGGTTAAAGCACAGAATCAACTTGGAAAAAAATACATGCTCGTCATGCATATTTCCTAGGAATAATGGAGTTTTCCATCACAGTCCTGGATGTTACCAAGAGAAGAGGCAGAGAGTTTTTTCCCTCTTACTACAAGGATGAATTTCAAGTGTTTACCCGTATGGTTATGGATTTATTGGTGTCAGCAATCACGGTCTGCTAGCTTGTTTTTCTAATCCAAATCCAGATACAAGGAAGCAGTCCTAACGTGGAAGGGGATCTCTTGGCACTCACCATATCCCATCCACAGCCTTCATTATTTTTCCGGAGCTCAGCCACTGGTACTGTCAGGAAAAAGCCATGGCCAGTTGAAAGATTTTCTAAGGAGTGAACATTTTCCACCTGTTGCCTAGGGAACACCAGCACTGTCACAGCTTTTCCACTCCACAGACCAATTTTATTGTTAATATAGGTTTAATTCCCTATGCACTGTGCTGAAAAATCTTCTCCTTTGCAAGCTACTTCTTGCCTTCCGTGCAGTCTAAGGCAAGAACCTTTCAACTGATGGGCGTGCCGAGACGGGGCGGAGCCGCTCTGCACAGGGTTGTCCTGAGGTCTGCATTGTCCCAAAGGCTCTCCCTCCACCCGGTGGGGACTGGGGCCCAGCTGCACTGCTGGAGCCCTGCCACCAGGCAGTTCTCAACCCGCCCTGCCTGTCAGGAAGGAAGGGGAGAAGGTGCCCTGTTGGCCCCTTCCCTGCCCACATAGAAACCAGAGATGGAGACTTCTCAGAATTGCGCTTGCCCTGTTTTGAAACCTTCTTGGGAGGCACATGACGGGATTGAAGCAATGTTTTTGCTCTTGTTGTTTTGTTCTGAATTTATAGATCCTGAGACTCAGAGCGGAATTAGGTCTCCTTTTCTTGACCTCATTCCCCGCAAAGTCTGAGGAGAAGAAAACAAAAGAAAAAGGAACTTCATTTTGGCACAGGGTTTTCTAGTAATTTGCTTCTCTGTTTAACTGCTAGGCTAGATCATGGTTTCTGATGCATATGATACCCAGGAAGTGCTCCAGCATTTCAGCCTTCCCACAGCTGTAACTCAGGGCATTCACGAACTCTCTACCATGTCACGAGTCACACCAAACAGCTGCAGGGCAGACATTTGCCTCCTCAGTGATAGCGAGGGATCCCCCTTGACAGCCATCTGGCAGCAAGTCCTCAGGCCTAGGTTTTTACTTTTTTCCAATCTGCTTTTAAAATCTTTTGGGATGGGTATCCGTTTCCTGTTTAACAGATCAATCAGTTGTGTGAGGCCTCCTCTCTCTATCACAACACCCCTGAAGCAGAAAGGACGCCATATGGGGACACAGTTGTTCTGGGAGCAGGCCCTGCGTGGGCTGAGGGTTCTGGCTCCAACACTTACCAGCCACTGCCTGGGACGGGTCACTTGATTTCTGTTTTCTCGTATGTAAAATGGGGCTAATGGTACCTATTTGTAGGATTATTGTGAGGGATTCCACAAATATTTATTAAGGGCATAATGTGCCAGGCACTGTCCTGGATGAATATGACACAGTGACAAGCAAGACAAAGGCTTGCCCTCATGGATTACATTCTGGTGAGGGACAGCAGGTGAGACTGAGGTCAAACATTCAAACATCCAAACATAGATATAAATGTTTGGGACTGGCTAGATTACTTGGCTTGGGCCAGATGGGACCGAGCAGGATTGAGCAATTCAAAGGACAGTGAATTCTTTAAACGGTTGTTAGAGAACATTCTGTGATATTGCTCTCTCTTCTAAGAAATGGAAAACAAACAAACAAACAAAAAACAAGGTTTGAGGTGGTATCAGTTGCAATATGAAAACTGGCTCTAGACTAAGCAGTTCGTTTCATTTGAAAAATGCCATTGCCTTTTTATTTGGAAAAAAATTAAAATACATGAAAGTACAAAGGGTGAGATAGCAAACATCTATGTACGTGCTCTCCCCCAAAGGAATGAATGCCAATTTTTTAAAAATTTGCTTCCAAAGTTTTTTTCTTTTTTCCTCTCTCTCTCTCCATTGAAATGAAAGCCTACAGATAAAATATATGTTCTCCACTTCTGTCCCATTTGCCTCCCTCCCCAGAGGAAACCACTGGACTGGACAATGAAAATTTTAGACTCATCCCTGAGTTTATGAAGGTTTCTTCCCTGGTCCTAGAAAGGTGACAGCTAAGGGCCTTCTCGAGTGCAAACAAGAGAACGTTTGCCAGGGCAATCTCACTAGGACAGTTGAGACCCCACGGCCTGGAGCAGCAGACTTTCTGAAAGTTAGAATGCGAGGTCTTAAGGCTTGGTGGGTCCAGGAGGAAGATGTGCTTCTGGGGTTCTGTTTAATTGGTTTCCTTCACATTCTGGTCCATATAGTCTTTCCAGATTGTTCAACCCAAATGTAGTTGACAGTTTTTACCATCTTCTCCCTTAGGACACATTCAGTGCATCTTCCAGAATAATGATCTCTACTGTATCCCCCCCATGCATGCCTTTTAACCATGATTCATACCATATATTGTGTAATATTTAATCATATTATAGGTCTTGTTTTGTCGTGCCACTCTTTTTATATAGGTAAGTCTGGTCTCCCTAGGAGTCTTATAAGCACCCTGATAGTTAATTTTTTAGATCCTTTTCTCGCTTTCCTTTTCTCCGCAGCTCCTTTGTTAGTCTGTTCCTCAGTGGAAGTACAAAACAACAACCGTAAACACTGTTGAACTAAATTTCTTCTGTTTAAGTGGGCACCTCTTTATTAACTTCCCCACTTATAATTCTAGAAACCTCTCAACTCACGATAGTTATGAGAGATCCTAACAGAGAGGGCAGGCCTGGGTTAGTTCACCACACAAAGCCAGGAAGATCTTTTGGAAATCCGTCACTGGTTTTTGCAAAAGTCTGCCTATTTATAGTATTACCTTATATTTCCAAGCACTTTCACATGTGCATCTAATTTGATCCTCACAGGACCCTGTGAGGCAGGGCAGATGTGATTTCACTTGAGAAAATTTGGACCTAACTAGGAAGTGCCTTCCTGGGGCCCACAGTGCCTGGACCTTGTCTTCTCACTCCTGATCCAGTTGTGATCTTTTCTCTCAACACTTACTGAAAATTGGGTCTGAATCTACTTAAGCAAAGCCATCTGAGGGTGATTTCTTTCCTTTATCAACACTTTCTAGCCAGAGTCAACAGATAGAAGGGGGGTGGCTGTGACAAGTCAATGGGGGAATTTGAAGAAGTTCAGCAAATTGGATCCCTGTCCCACATCAGGACGGGAGAGCAAAGCACATCTGGGCCAAATGATTATGGCAGAAAAGAATTCCAGTTGTGAAAAGAATGGAGGATCCAGGGATCACTTGAAAAAGATGGTGGGTGTAAGCTTCAGGTTTGGGGTTTTTTTTTTTAAAGATTTTATTTTTCCTTTGTGTCCCCAAAGCCCCACAGTACATAGTTGCGTATTTTTAGTTGTGGGTCCTTCTAGTTGTGGCATGCCGCTTCAACATGGCCTGATGAGCAGTGCCATGTCGGGGCCCAGGATCCGAACCAGCGAAACCCTGGACCGCCGAAGCAGAGCGTGCGAACTTACACTTGGCCACGGGGCCAGCCCCTGGTTTTTCTTTTAAAGATTATACATTATAATGAGGAGCAGAGAAAGACTATTTTGGTTGTGTGAGGAGATCTTTTATGAAAACTAATGATTTTAAATCTCCTGGTTATATTCAATCAAAAACCCAGACATTTAGAAAAGAGCATACCTCCTCCCTCCCATTGACCCCCATGGGGTATGGCTTTTATTTTTGGAACAAGGATGTGGTATAAAAGGCACATAGGTGAAGAGAACCAACAATTCCTTTTAACCCTGCACGGGAATCCATGGCAAAGCTGCCTGGAGTTTCAGCGTGCTGCTGTAGCGGAATACAACAAAGACCATTTCCTCTATGGGTATGCCTGACTTCTTGCTGAGTCAAAAATCAGTATTTCACATCCATAAGCATAGCTCTCTCCCCCTTTCTCTGCCATCGTGGTGTGTGCGGTTGACTTTGGGCCTCCCCAGTCTTCTCACAAAACTTTCAGGATTAAGTGATTCCCGGCCAAGAAACAAAAGCTGAATCATCCCATTCCCCAATGCACTTGAATGAAAACTAATAATAAAATCAGGTACAATTCCAACAGAAGACACGGGAGTAGAACCAGGCTGGGTCTACAAGGAATTGCACATGAGATAGTACACATATTTATGCTGTATCAAGGTCACTGGCATCTCACCATATCAAGCTGAAAACATCACTGATATCTCGACAGGTGGACACGTTTTATTGGGAAAATTACTTTTCTGTTTCTATGTTTCTGCACTAGTACGTTGGTTCAGTAATAAATATTTGTGACCTTTTGTTTGAAAAAGAAACTGGGGCTGGCCCCATGGCCAAGTGGTTAAGTTCGTGCACTCTGCTTCGGCAGCCCAAGGCTTCGCCGGTTCTAATCTTGGGCTCGGACATGGCACCGCTCGTCAAGCCATGTTGAGGCAGCATCCCACATGCCACAACTAGAAGGACCCACAACTAAAAATACACATCTATGTAGACATATATCTTATACCCTCAATGGCGCTTCCCTGAAACCTGGACACCGCGTATCAATAGAGTGGAATACGTCTGGCGTCCCACCAGTGAAACTTACTGCAGTGGACATGCTGGGTGGAACGCTTCCCGGGCGCTGTCCAGGTAACCGTACTTCCCCTTGTATACTCCTTTTCCAGTCTAACTTCCTCTCTGTGTAATACACTGGAAAGAGCATAGGTCTTGGAGTCAGGAGTGCCACTCACCAGCTGCTGATCTTGGGAGAATTTATTGCACTCTCAGACTCTGTTTTCTGTATCTGTCAAATGACCATATTACTATCTTCATTGGATTGCTGATTATTTAATGAAATAATATATGAAAATTGTTATAATATTGCAGGAATTATAACTCCTATATTCTATTCACGTTCTTTAGTTGTTGGGCATTTACCTGGGAAACTAAAAGGTGGCATGATCCAAAACAGAGAATTATTTCTCCTGCTAATCTTCACACTCTGACCTCTTTCTCCAATAGAATGAAGTGACTGAAGGTCCTCTTTTTTGGTGGCTTTCATTCGGGCAGATTTAGACAAGAGTGTCAATGAGTAGGTGAACGATTTCTTTGGTCTGTACATACGAGGAATTCATAATTATTCAGGGGTCCAGATTTTCATGCCTCTCAGTATAGTCTGGCATAGTTGCCCCATCCATCAGAGCTAGAACAGTGGCTGCTTGGTGACAGAGATGCACAGAAGAGACAGGACCTTAACCAATGTTGGACACCTAGACCACCTAGCCAGAGCCTAGTGCAGAAAACAAACCCATTGCAAAATGAAAGGTTAGAACCCTCCTCATGGCAGCTGCTGCTATGGCAAAACAAGGTCCATCTTCAGGTGCAGAGTATGCCAGATAAATCCCACTAGCCTGGAGAGCTACAGTCCCACTCTATGTTCCAAACAGTGTTTAGCCATGTGGTTTAGCACCACTATAAACCCATGGTCTCCAAACTCAGCTGATCTGTCACTGCTGTTCATTAGTCCTTGGAGATGGTCTTCATTACCTCCCTCTCTGACTCTCCTCTCCTGACTCTTATTCACTCGCAACTCAATCCCTGCTCCCTCATCTTCAACAATAACTTTGCCTCCTATGAGATGAAGAAAATGGAGGGAGTCAGGCGTGAGTACTCTCAACATCCTGCCTCTCCTAATGCTTGTCCCACACTCAGCCCCCCTAAACCTCTAAAGAGTGCAGACGTTCTACAGGATGGGTGAGCAGCAGACCCTTCAGGTTATGTTGACAACAGCAGAGATGTCAGGGGCTGGGAGAGAGTTACTTACATTCATTCCTAATGTCATCTGCCCATGACCGTTAACAGTCCCCGTCCTAAAGACTCTTCTACATCCACTCTTCCCATCTACCTGTGTCCCTGGCCTGATTCCCTCCTGGCTGCTCTGAGAACTTGCTCTGTGAGTCCCTCCCTCCCTCTGCAACCTCGGCCTCTCTGCCGGAGCATTCATTACACCAGATGCCTGGGAGCATCAAGTGTCTCTCATTTTATGGGGTGAAAAAATCCTCCCCAACCTCATGACCCCCTCTCGCTAATATAAAATTCTTCTTCTCCCCTGCCAGGGGCTGCATTGTGTCCTCTTCAAATCCATGTGGAAGTTCTAACCCCTAGTACCTCAGAATGTGACTGTATTTGAAGATAGGGCCTTTAAATCGGTAATTAACTTAAAAAGAGATCATTAGGGCAGGCCCAAACCCAGTATAACCCGGTGTCTTGGTAACAAGAGGAGATCAGGACACAGACGCACGCAGAGGAAAGACCAGCTGCAAGTCAAGGCGAGAGGCCTCAGAAGAAACCAATATCTTGATCTCAGACTTCCAGCCTCCAGAACTGTGAGAAAATAAATTTCCGTTGTTTAGGCCGCCGGGTCCATGGTGCTTTGTTAGGCAGCCCTGGCAGACTAACACGTTCCCTTAAATGCTCCATTCGGCCAAGGGTAGGACGCCTTTGCTCTCTCTCCTTCCTCCACTCCCATCTGCCCCTCCACCCCCTGCAGTCTGCTCTTTCCTCACCCTCCTCACCTTCCTGGGTCTCTCTGCATTTGGCACAAGGGAAACTCAGCTCCCTTGGCTCCCGCAACATGCTCTCTGGCTCTGATGCTGCCTCCCTGCTCCTTAGGGACTTCTCTCTCACTCCCCCTCATAAACGTTGAACACGAGTCAGTCCTGAGCCCACTTCCTTACTCTCCTTGAGTGATCTCATCCCTTCTCTTGGTTTCAGCTGTTTTGCAAAATACGTTTCTGTTCCTCACATCTGTAACGCCGGTGTCCCAAGCCCCCCCCCCCCACCCCGCTTCAGTGTAGCTGATCTTATCACCCGCTCAACACCTTGCATCTCCTCCAATCCACATTCCCCTCAGGCTTCCCTAGTTGATTAGAGTTAGGGCTACAAGGCTCCATCACTCCATCCACAGCGTGAATATTCTCCTTCCCTTGTCAATCTTGGAGGTTTGGTTTCATTAAGGGAACTAGAGGGTCTTCTTATCTCATGTATTCCTATGTTTAGAACTTTTCCGTGGTTCCCTATCATCCATGGGATAAACAGGAAACTGCCTTCGATGGCTTGCAGGCAAGGCCCACCTGTCCAGCCTTAGCTCTGCCCACCCCCTCAGTGCTCTGTACCCCCAGTTTCCCAAATTCAAAAGCCGCCTCTCTCCTCTGTGTCTTGGCTCAGGCTAACACAAAGCTGGGGATGCCTCCTGCCTTGGCGCCCACCCTGGCCCCTCCCACTGGTCAGGTGTACCTCCTCCAGGAAGCCCCTCTCCTTTCACCTCTCCGTCTGCAATCCTCCTCAGGTTCCCATGCTAGCTCCGTCTCTGCCCTTTCCGCATTCTTTCCAGAACAATCTATTTATATGTCTGACTTTCTAACCAGACCACAGCCTTTCGACTGTGCCCATGCAATTCCTGGTATCCTGTTGAAGCAGTAAATTTCAAAATTAAGTGACTCATCTACAAACTCTATGTTAACCAGGAAAATAAATTAACTGCAACATTCCAGGCCTTACGCACTCTGATTCTTTAAGGTTTTACCTGGCCTCCCATCACTTTTTAAGTTATAGTCTTTACTACTTAATTAATATAGCCTTACTGGGCTGTTATTTCTCTTAGGTTTCTGTTTATAATGCTATTTGTGCTGACTTAGGCTGGAAGGCCAAGCCATTTGGGATAAGTCGAACATGTTTGTGGGTGAATTAAACCTCCTTATCCTCAACTTTTGACTTTTTACTCCCCCCTCCCTTTTTTTTTTTTCAATGTTATAGACTTTAGGGGGAAAGGAGGAAAAAGGAATTTTAAAAAAGTGTATCCATCCACTTACTTTAAAATTATGTGGATTTGTCAGACCAAATCTGTGTGAATTCATCAAGTTGGGATTACCCATGTGGAGACATTTTTATTTACGAGTGTGTCCTCATGGAAAGGAATTTCTCCAACCAACGGCCCAGCTGCTTCTCAAACACATTTTTGACCCGGAGCTGCTGTCAAAAAAAGGTCGCCACAGAAAACACAGATCTATTTCATTCCTGGCTGCCAGTGGCTGCTCTGCATTTAACAAGAGTGCTTTTTTTTATTTTAGGGATCTGAAACTTGGTGGCTAATGAATAAAGAATAGAATTCTCAAGGAGAAATTTTTCCCATAGACTAAACTCAGAGCTTCCCCAGGACTAAAACATAGGGAAAGACATTGTTTTGTTTGTAAAGAGCAAGTTTTCAAAAAGTCAGCTAATTTTACCTTTCCTCCCCCCAGTCCATACTCCAGGAGTCGTACTTATAAAAATGGTCATTCTTCAATCCATATCTCAATTACATCAGCTACGAAATAGTAACATCCTATTCGTTACATAGATTATACAGTTTTTGAGCCTTTGAAAGCTGAATCAAGTGAAATTAGTTAACACTTCCCTTGGCAATGTGGAAGCAATACTGTGTTTGAAGTCCATTGCAATTATATTCCACAAAAATAGTTATCGTTAGAGAAAATGATCAGAGATCTTGCTCCATGAGTCAGTCCCTCTCTCTGCAACCTCCGCTCACCCCTGCAGTCTGGACTAACAGGAACAGCATCGGCCCAGGGAAAAGGAGATCTGTTCTCAGGCCTGGTTCTGCCTTCACGTTGCCACATCACTTCACCTCTCCATGCCTCAGCGCCCTCCTCGGCCTTGAGACCACTCCCAGTGAAACACACCCACAAAAGGATGCTCTGTAATGTCCTTCTGGTACCAACCCCTTCCTCTTTGTGCCCAGTGCTATGCAAAGCAAAATGAACTGAGCATTCTAGAAGGTTAAGCAGAAGGCACATTACGCATGATTTCCTTTTCATTACTGCCGCTTCCGCTGTGGTCACTAATTTCAGGTTGGCCAGACCTTAAAAAAGAGACTATGTAGTATGTGTGTGTGTGTGTGTGTGTGTGTGTGTGAGTGTGCATGCTTGTGTGCGTGTATGTGTTTGTGTATGGGGGGTGGGGGCAAGGAGGGACCTTTTGAAGGTCACTTCAGAGGTAAGACGAGAACAAAACAGACAGGGGCTAGGATGCACCCACCTCGCCCACTTAGAAATACACAAGGCTTGAGGCAGGTGAACTGCAGAAATCGTCCAGTGCTCCTTTGCCTGCCACTCACTGTTTCATAGGCTGCAGAGACATGCCACAGGCGACACCGGGCAGAGCAAGCGGGGTGATCGCACCGATAGACGGTCACAATGATGACTGTGCACAGCTTCCGTAACTCAACCTGAAACCAGGCAAACCCCACTTCAGGTTTCACGACCAGCCCCACAGTTGCTGCCAAGGCTCACAAGCCTTCTGGGGGACTCAAGGCCAAGTTTCACTAACTTGGATGCTATTACCAGGCAAAATTACCACGCATTAATCTGCCTCCTGCACAAGCTCTAGGTTTAGCAGTTTGTTTCAGATAAAACCTGAAAATTCCACATAGAAGTTGTCCACAATTCAGGAGGCAATGACAGATTTCCAAGTACAATCACCCAGTATTTCATCCCAGGGCCATTGAAACCCGAGCCTATGTTTTTAACCCGCAGTGGTAGAGTGCATTCCTGGTTAGAAGCATTCAGTTCCATCTGGTCGTTTCATTCCGGTCAGATAATACCAGACGTATCTATGGAACATACAAGCCACTGTCAAATAGCACTGAGCCATCTCCCCGAGACAGCTGTTCCGCACAAGGGCTTCATTGTCTGAGAAAAGCTTGTATCATTTTACTTCAAGTGCAACAAGCATTCTGTCAGCTGCCTGGCTTGGAGGAGACCTCGCTCACGGCGGATTTTCATTATTTTGTTATCAAGCCAAAAACCTACTATCAACTGTCAGGGAAGAAGGTTTCAAACAAGAAGCAAAGTCCTTGCTCTGTTTTTATTTTATCAGGGAAAATAATAGCTCCACACACCCAAAGAACTTATCGTCACACTTTTCAAAAGATAGCTCGAGCTTTCCAGGCGATTGTAAGCGCCTGTTCTCATTCTGCCCTTCCTTACACACGTTTATCCAGTTTCAGGTAAACCAGGGAAGTGTTGTACAGTCCTGGAGTGCCCAAAACAATATCCCTAGGAATATTATACAGTTATTATTAAACAACAGCCCTAGGAAGCAGTTCTCTGAATTAGGATAATGGCATCAAAAAATAATTGATGAGTGAATAATTATTTAAAATTGGATGGCTCTTTTCTTCTTCAACTCTCTAAGAGAGAAAGAGGATTGCAACCACCCCACACCCAAAATCTGCACCTCAACTTCCCAGGGAGCAAACAGGTTCTACTCTCACCTTCTTTTTTCCTTTCTCCATGGACACATTGTATTTTGAATTCAGGAAGATATTTAACAAAATAACTTATAGTTTTATAAGCATGCTGAGTAACTATGAACACGACAATAGGATGCTGGTTCCCCCTCCTTCAGCTGCTCCAAGTTTTTTTGGGGGGGGGGATTTTTGTGTATAAATATATGTTATGAGTTACCATTTTAACCATTTTTAAGCATACAATTCAGAGGCATTAAGTATGTTCATCAAACATTTTTAAATATTTAAAAATTGGGATAATTCCAGTGTCCCACAAAATAAATTAAGCAAGTATGGTTAGAATCTTCCTTTCACATTCTCTGTCCTATTTATCTTCCCGTGACAACTCTGATGACGAGCCCTCCTGGGAGGGATCTGTCAAAGAGCTACCTTCCTGATGTGCCCTGAAGAGACGTCTTCCTTGTATAGGATCCAAAGAACAGACAAGGTGGCTTGGCCAAGAGATAGATATATCTGTGCTTGATCTATTTATCAAAGCTATTTTTCTGGGTATACACAGATTTTTTTTTTTTTAAAAGCTGGTTATTCAGAAATTGGCTACGCCTGCCAAACAGGATCGCCTCTCTTCCTTACCATCCCTCTTCTAAAAAAGAAGAGGGTGAAATGAGACCATTAGTAAAACAAAGGCCGTCTGCAACTCCAGGCCCAGTGATGAGAACAGCACTGTGGTTGCCAAGGTGCCAGGGGCAGATTGTATGGAGAGCTTTAGAAGACAGCACCAGGCGACACACAAAGTATCATTATCTTGTCAAATGTTACTCATGTTGTATCTGTTCCATCAGACACTTCTGTGTTCTGTGACCTTGGACAAGATACTGCCAGAGAGCTGTTCTGAGGGCAAATAAAACACCACCTGTCAAAGTCACTAGCCCACTGCCGGGGGTATTGTAAGGACAAGATGAATATTCTTTCACGTGCTTATATTCTCCCTCCTTCCTGTGGAGGGCTGTTGCTACAGCTTTCTGGTCAGATTCTCCCTGATTTGGATTCCCCTTATTTCAAATCGGCGACTTTTTGACCTGGCGTATGATTTTCCCTCTGCACTGGTTAGAATTCGGGAATACTGGGAGATGGGAGCTCCTATTTTGTATCTCCCAGGGCATGAAACAGAAAGAAAATCTTCAAGAGCTTGTAGAATGGAATCACATCCCAAAAGCTGGAAGGGACAGTCGGGTTCATCTAGACTATCCAGGTGACCAACACACAAGTCCCTTCTCCTGTTTCTGGGGCAGGTGCTCATCAATCTCTGCCAAATCCTTGCTCTGATCAGAAGGGCTCACCACCTCACAAAGGAATGCCCCTTCCAGCTTTTGGCAACAATCAGTGCTAGTTACTTATTGAGTATTTTGTAGCTACTTAGGAAGAAGGGTTTTGCTAAGTAAAATACTTTGTAAAGCAGAATTTCGAAAATATTTCCAGGACTCAATTACATATTCACTGATCCCCTATTGTGTGCCAGGAACCATCAGGGGGCAGTGGATATAAAGATGAATGAGGCAAATAATTTCTGTCCTTAGAGAGCTCATTTTTCAGTGCAGGAGAGAGCTACGTAGATTACCATATAACAATGCTGGAAATACCTGAGAGGCAAACGTACAGGCCATTATGGAAGCACCATGGAGACACTCCCAATTCAGCTTGAGGAGAGGCATTCTACAAAGACTTCTAGAAGGTGTGGCCCAAGCTAAGACTTGAAGGAAGAGCCATATTTTGTAGGCTAGATGGGCTTATGTGAATAAATGTTACTAATTTGCACTAGTTTTGTACAATTAAAAAAGCATCCATAAAGGGTATTTACCTCTAAACTTTGTATTCACAGTTTGATCTAAAGTTAAAAAATTACATTTTAAAAATTAATAATTTGGATTTTTCACTATAGATCATTGGCTTTCAAACTGAATTCCAGGAACCCTAGGATATTTTTGTGTGGGGAGTGAGGTTTGTTAGGGATCTTGGTCCAGGGAGTGGTAGAGGCTGAGAAGACAGGACCCCAGGCCCTCCCCAAAAGAGCTTCATTGTCCCTCCTGTTACATTTATTCGTGTTGAGCGTAATTTTTTTTTTAAATTAGAAAATGGGGTTTTGATATTAAAGTATGTTTCAGTCTACAAGGGGAGACCAACTTCCCAAAGAAGCAGGTTTCCTTGCATACTCTCCAACCAAGACTAATTCACTCAGCTGGATGCTTTAAAGCAAAGCACCAAAAAATCCTCCCACCCCTTGTTATCTTTGCCTGCTCGGCAAGCATGACCCTCGAACCTCCCTCCAGGCAGCGAGCTTGTAAAATAAAGAGGTAAATCTGAGGAAATTCATCACTACTCTGAAGAAAACATCCTCAAGAAGCATGGTTTGTTAATGGTGGGGCAGTGGCACTTTCATGTACAAAGACAGCAGATTATTATTCTTTAGAACAAATCTCGTTATAACGAATAGTTATAACAAAATATCTTCCTATGGAATAGGTCTATAAGTCCTATTTCATAAATCAATATGTTAAGTAACACCTGAAGTAAAATTCTGGAACTAATGAATAATTGGGCAGTTCCTTCATGTTCATTATTTTGGAACTTTACCAGTAGTGTACATTTCAAAACACAAATATGCTTCTTTTTCATCCTGAACATAGAATAAGAACTTGGTTTTCTGAGATTTTCCCCTTTCAAATATAGGTGGTTGTATCAAAAGACACTGACTTGTTTTCATAGCTCCTTAGCCTCAAGGAAGATTTTCATAAATCTTCATACAATGACTGTCCTCATGCATTATTATAAAGCCACGTGGAGAGAAGCAGATCTAGCTTCAGGTCTGAAGAAAACATTAGATTAAAAGAAAACATTAGATGAATAGCTTCCCTGGGTCATATTGGAAGCCAACAAGGAAGGCAGAACGAGTCCCAAATTAATGAATTGAATGAACTGAAATCTGAAAGACAGCTTGCTCCGTTGAGCAGCGCACGGGATGCCATTGCTCCTTAGACACTGTCATTTTTTCTAGGAAAATCTAATAAACTTTGGGTATGCCCACAAGGTTCAGAAGAACACGAAGATGCAACTGCTAAGACTTTCTTTCCGAAACCTCTCCCCACCCACTGCTGCTGGGTGGTGCCTCATTCACCTGTTACCGGGGGGAAAAGTGAGTCTTGCTTGTCGACCAACACTCAGGTGAGCCTGCGGTGGCACCACTGTTAGGGGCAAGTGTCAAGGAGACTCACTTTTCCACTGCTAAGCTGTCTGCACTCGTAATACGAAAGAACAAAAGGAACATTATAGAAACCCACTTATGGATTTTCTAACCTGCTCATAAAGATGACAAATAAGCTAGTCAGCCAGTTGGTAGGGTCCAGGCATGAGGAGTAGGAACAGAGAAGAGCTGTGAGCAGCACAGTACACGCAGAAAGGAAATCCCACAACCTGCTGTCAATTATTTTCCAGACTCAGTTTTCATAAAAAACACTTCCTTTATGGAAAACTCACTGCTCCTTGACACAATTAGTTTGGTTCACTTAGGAAGTCTATTTAGCATGCTTTACAGTTGTTTCTAGATCTAATTATCAAGAAATTATCATTATTTTTGTTAAGGATGATAATGCACCATGATTATGTAAAATTTAAGAAAAAGTCCTTATCAGTGTGACATACATAGCGAAGTGACATGATGTCTTGGATTTTCTTCAAGACGCTCTGGCAAAAATGACAACAAGTCAGGGAAGACAGGAAGATAAGACCGGCCAATTATGGAACTGGGCGATGGGTACATGGGGGTTCATTATATTAAACTCTCTCCTTTTGTGCATGTTTTAAAATTTTTTTCATGATAAAAAGTTAAGTGACGTTTTTAAAAATAGGTCTAAAAAGCCACATCACGGCAGTGCTCTTCTCGGGGTTCTCACACAAAAATGAAGGTCAGCTTTAACGCCTACCACCAAACTGCTTTGATTCAAAAATATCATCAGTTGGAAGGTCCATCATTCATTTAATAACAGTTTTTCAGAGGAAAATAAACATGCAACATTAAAACTCACACTGATTATTAACTAATTCCAATTGCAGAATTGTTGAAAATGTGCAAAACATGCCTCAGAACTGAGGTAATCTGGTGACTTCTTTGTCAATTGTTAATAGGAATTGTTGTTGTTAAAAGGGCGAATTTGAAAATAATGGTGTGCAAGGCCTCTGTTAGTTATTTTATTCATTCATCATTTATTTTATCATTATTTTAACCATTAAATTGGAATTTGTGTTAATTGCTTTAGTGGCCTCAGTAAAACCTGAGAAAGCAGATGCTAAACAGGTTTAAGAATGTAAATAAGCATGGGCTCTAGTGGCCTATACGTTACCAGTCTAGTTTTAATATTGGATGTCAATGAAAGTAACACAACTGTAAGATTATAATGCCCAATGCACGTGTATCCGTGGACCTTGAAACTAGTTAGGACTATCGTTAATTCCCTGAGCATCAGCACCACTTCAGGAACATCTTAGGGAAGAAGAGCCGTGTCAGAAACACGAGGCCACCCCCACGTAGAGCTTGGTCTTTTTGAGAGAAGAAAAGATCTCAAGTTAGAAGTCACGGATCTAGAGCTAGAGAAGGGGTGACATTTGCCCAGAGGTTTTCTTTTCAGGGCGTCTGGACTCAGCTGCATTCGCCTAGCTCGTCCACATGTTCCGGTTTGGGGTGTGGAACTGCAGGGCTAGACAATGGCAACTGGCAGGGAAGAGGACATGGCAGCCTCAAGACACAGCGGAAGCCCAGACCCGGGGGGCGTAGGGATGCCGGGTTGCGTTACTTACTGTCTTCCGGTAGGTTGTTCTCCCGCTCTTCTCTCTCCATCTGCTGGCACCACCCTTCCATGCGGTCTCGCTCTGCCTGGAGAAGCTTCAGAAACCAGTGGCCGTCCCGGTGGCACACTGACCTCTGGACGGCCTCCAGGGGGTCTTCGGTGATGGAGTCAATCCAGGGATCCGGGGGAGGCAGAATCGAAGGGTCAAAATCCGCGTCAAAGTCATCGTCGGCTGCGCAGGCGTGGTAGTGGTTTCCTGAGCCCTGAATGCTGACGGTGGAGGTGCTGGCGTCCCGGGAGAACTGTCTGGCCACAGGGCCGGGACACGAATTGTCCTCTATAGACTCCAGAGAGTTTTCCAGATTATCGTGGAAGTCCAGGTCGGCCTGCACTGCTGTCGTCACACTGTTGGATCGAGTGAACCTGCGGAAGCTTGGAGGAATAGAGAAAGGAGATTTTAGCTCAAGGGGTTTTTTTTTAAGCAAAATCATTCTGCTTTCCTTGGTGCGTCTCATTTTCTCAGTCTGCGGAGGGAGGCCCTTGATGCAAGCATACTGATTGCCATAGCTCTTGTAGAAGGAACACAGGTCTCTCATCTTTGTTCCATACACAATATTAAAGCATATTTAGAGAGATTTTAGATGTGGAGCAATGTGTACAGCTATCAAAGCCAGTCCAAGGTCCAACTTCCTCCCCAAATCTGGGGTGGCATGAGTCCTAAAATTCAGGTTGGTGAGGGGTGAGGAAACAATTCAACTAGATCTTAGTCTGTGTAATTTGCTTAGAAATGGAGGGGGAGAAACCCTACCCAACTGAAACTGAGAGTATTGTGACAACTGGCCTGAGACTATTGCGAATCCTGCATGACCACATTTTTCCAGGGACAGCTCTTACCAAGTATGACTTCCTGAAAGCAAACTAAAGAGTCATTAAGTTCCCTTAAAATTAGAATTCCTTTCCCTGGTAAGGATTCGCCTGTCTCTTGATCATATAGGTCACTGTTATAATTTGGTACAAAGTCTTTAGGGGCGAAATCAGTTCACAGTTCTAGAGTTCTCCAGTACCCAACTCCTCTGTGCCTTTAATTTCCCGTCCCATAGTCCTTCTACCAAGGTGATAAAAGACAACTTGTTAACAGATTCAATCTGAGCATTTTATATGGATGTCTGTGCGATCTGCGTTTCTCAACCAAATGGCTCTATGTGTCTCTGGCTGATCCCTACAATGAAAGTGAGGACATATGGATGGTGGGAGGGGTGGGGAAGAAAAGAAGAGCAGTGAATTCTTTCTCAGACAAGGGGGCAAGAGAAGGTGTGGGCCTGAAGTAATTTAAAACACACCCAAAAAAAGCTTCCTTGGTTCCTGGAGCAGGCAGGAAACAATGATGAAGGATATGAGTCCATCGAAGGCAGCATCAGGTGTTGTTACCCCTCTCTGTATTTCTTTCTTTTTTTTAAGGTGACTTCCTGACCTAATATTTAATTTATTTTTTATTGTGAAAAAATACACATAATATGAAATTTACCACTTTAACCATTTTCAAGTATATGACAGTTCAGTGGCATTAAGTACATTATTCACATTGTTGTGCAGCTATCAGCATCATCCATCTCCAGAACTTTTTCATCTTCCCTAATTGAAACTCTATACCCACTAAACACCTCCCCATCCCCCACCCCCACCCCAGCCTCTGGCCACCACCATTATTTCTGTCTCTATAAATTTGACTATTTTTGGTCTCTCCTATAAGTGGAATCTAGAATATTTGTCCTTTTGTGACTGGTTTATTTCACTTAACATAATGTCTTCAAGTTTCATCTGTGTTGTAGCATGTGTCAGAATTTCCTTCCTTGTGAAGGCTGAATAGTATTCTATTGTATGTATATACCACATTTGTTTATCCATTCTTCTATTGATGGACACTTGAGTTTCTTCTACCTTTTGGCTATTGTGAATAATTTTGCTATGAACATGAGTGTACAAATAGCTCTTTGAGAACCTGCTTTCAATTCTTTTGAGTATATACTCAGAAATAGAATTGCTGAACTATATGGTAATTCTGTTTTTCATTTTCTGAGGAAATGCCATACTATTCTCCATAGCAACTACACCATTTTATATTCCCACCAACAGTATGCAAGAGTTCCATTTCTCCACATCCTTGCCAATCCATGTTTCCTGTTTTTTTGATAGCAGGCATCCTGATGGGTGTGAGGTGGTACATTTCTTGACTAGCTTCTGATTATGCCATTTTAAGATGGCTTATTTGCCAATTGATTTTCAGTTAATGTTTCATATTCAATAGTGCCAGCCTTAAAAGATAATGCACTAAACAGTGTCCATACAATATTTAATAAACCACATATATTTTTTCTTAACTCTCCTGGAACACTCTATTAAAGTTAATTAATACTAATACTCTGGTCCATCGAAAATAAAGAATGACCAGAGCAATACAGGTAAGTAGTTATTTGCAAGACTGTAGAAAGGCTGGAAGTCACAAAAAGGAGACAGTACAATCATCTCAATAAATTCACTTTTTTCCCTAGAGAATAAATTCCAAGAAAAAAAGTGGCTGCACTAACACTATCTATGTTAGTTATTAGGATGGCCAAAATGATCAGATATGTTGTGATCCATTTTATGAAGACAGACCAGCTAAAACTGGCCCATCTCACTGTTTGCTGTTTTCCAGAAATTACTTCTGTTGAAGGTATTAAGGCCTGGTCATTTTATAAGTTCTTTAACTCTCAGATGGGCCATTTAAAAAAAAATTACATAGGGGCTGGCCCTGTGGCCAAGTGGTTAAGTTCGCGCGCTCCACTGCAGGCGGCCCAGTGTTTCGTTGGTTCGAATCCTGGGCGCGGACATGGCACTGCTCATCAAACCACGCTGAGGCAGCGTCCCACATGCCACAACTAGAAGGACCCACAACGAAGAATATACAACTATGTACTGGGGGGCTTTGGGGAGAAAAAGGAAAAAAAAAAATCTTTAAAAAAAAAAAATTACATAGTGTAACAGCCTGACAGCAATGTTATAGACCTCTCATCTAAGCACTGAAAGGAAGAACCATGTTAGCAACAGCCACTCATTTCCTGGCTGCAGTAGGGCCATTTCTGCATTCTTCTTGTTCATCTCCAAAATGTTAAATGTCATCTCCTGAAACTGAGCTTTCTCTCCAGCTGCGTATGTGTGAATTGGATGACTCTCCTTGCAACAGTTGACATTCTGGCTGTTCTACTGACACAAAATCCCAACTATGAAAACACTAGGCTTCCCTCTCCAAGATCATGTATTGCCAGAGGCATTACATTTCCAAACTTAAAGAAGTACTAGTGCCTTATTGATTTCAATCGGAGCAGACTTGCCAGAGAGAGAGAGAGTCGGTTCCACACACAAAGCAGAATGACCTGCTGTCCTGTGCCTCTGTTTTTATCTACACAAATCCATACTGGCATTCCTGACAGAGGGCTCCTGGCTATGAATCTTGTAAAGTAGCCACCTTCCTAAGAAAAATTACTTGGCAGTAGATTAGTAGAAGTTTGCAGTTTAGTCACCCAGAAAGAAATAAAAGTTAAGTAAAATTAAAATGGTTTGGGATTAAAAGCGGTGCCTTTGAACTCAGGCAGCCTTGTCCAGGCTGCACTGTTTCTATCAGTTAAGTTCCTCAACCAAATGCTTTCTTCCATCCAGAGCTTTCAAAAAATGTTCTGCTCTAGAAAACATTTTATGTCTTTCATGTGCAAAGTTCCTTCTGGGTGAAGGGTGCAATCGAGTTGTTACTGTTGTTCTAAAATTTTGAAGGGAACCAAGAAAGAGACATTGGATTAATTCCGGTATTTTTAAGAAGAATAAATCAGTTGCTGGTGGATGGTATAAACCTAAAGCTGAACCCAGTGGCTGGCTGTTTCCAAACCCACAATTTCCAATCTTGAAGCTTCTTTGGTCCTTCATGCCTTGAAGGCACAATGTGTAATAATTACAACTTCTGAAAAGCACCGGCTAATATTTTGGCCTAAGGAGCAGAAAACCATGAAACCAAAGACTGGATCAACCAGTATGGGACACAATGCCCTGTCTGTTCTGAAGAGTGAAAGTCACTTGTTAGCATTCACTCTGCTGTTGCTTTGTGCTCCTTCTATGAAACAAGTTTATATTTCTCATTAGAAGATTTTCTGCCCCCCTCCCGTGACTTTTTTGTACAGCAGGTTACAAATCAACACACAGATGGTAAATTGCAGAGGTCCATTCTCATCCTCCTGTCTGATGGGGCTGTAGTTAAACAAAATAAGTCATGAACAAAAGCCAAGCACAGGGGCCGACCCCGTGGCTGAATGGTTAAGTTTGCGCGCTCCCCTTCGGCCACTGGGGTTTCGCTGGTTCAGATCCCAGGTGTGGACATGTCAGGCCACGTTGAGGCAGTGTCCCACATGCCACAACTAGAAGGACCCACCCCTAAAATATGCAACTACGTGCTAGGGGGATTTGGGGAGAAAAAGCAGGAAAAAAAAAACAAACCCCAAAACAGTCAGTATCTTTAGAACATACATGCTTCGGATCTGCAAGGTGTTCAACTATGTGGAACTCAAGTCATGAGCTTATCTTAGGGAGAGTCAGTCATTCCGTTACAGAATCCTCTGGCCTCTGGTTATCTTCTTTATCCATCTCATTGACATAATGGTTGCTTTTCAGGGCTAAATCTAGTTTCAAAGGGAGAAACATTAGTCCTCTGCTGTTCTTTCTTTCTTTGTAGAAGCCTTTAGACATTTTGCACTAAGCCTTCTGTCAAGGCTGAATAGATGTGGGATCTGAAAATGCTACTCTTCAAAAGTGCAACCATCTTGGTATTTCGTGAAATGGCACCCTTTAACTGATGTAAAACCCAAGAACCCAAGACATCTCATTATATAAAATAAAGGATAGATCAAAAGAAAGGCATGGGGGTGAGGAGATTGAGATCAAGAATTAAAACTTCCTAAAAAAGAGGTTGACTCTTTCTTGTCAGATCAGCTTCCCAGTTATCATAGCGTGTGGAGGAACCTAGGCGTCATAATGCAGTCCTTGTTCACAAATTCAGTGGGGAGGAACTCTCCTGCTCCCCATTTGTATGTGGTTAGCACTGTCCTATCGAGAGACTTTAAAACTACCTCAACAGAAGCATCCATTGGTTATTTAAAATCCTCCATGTTCATCATTCTTTTGCCTGAAGATCTCTTTCAGCAAAGGAAAATAGAATACGTTTTATACATAAAGACTCTCTCTACTCCAAATAATTGTAATGTATTTGCCAAATAAAAGAAAGGGAGGAAATGGAAAATGATGACAGTGGGCTTGTTATCCTCTGATAACTTTGGAGAGGGCCCAGCATGTTGCCAGTCTTCTTTTAGTACCAGCCGGGGAGGTGCTAGTAGCCTTGATGGGCTGTCACTATAGGAACCTAGGTTAGGAGTCTCAACAAACTGTCCTTGAACTGACCATGCCCCAGAAGGGCATTTCCCTCAGCACAGGAGCATGAGGTCACCCCTTGGTTACTGACCCCAGGTAACTAACCAACGCCTGAGAGGTCTCACTCACAATTCTTCTTTATAGTCTTGTTTTGGGGTCAAATGGAGGCCATAGGCTTGGGATTCAGATGGTCGTTTTTCTTTTTGCAAACTGAATTGTCTTGACAAACATGTAAAAAGGAAGAAAGAGTGGGAGGAAGGAAAGACAAAAAGACACACAAAAGGAAGGAAGAAAGAAAGAAAAAGAAAAAGTGTATGAGACATATCAGGAATTATGCCAAGTTTCAGGCTTTTGAAATTTGAAATGCACAAATGCCACACCTTTAAAATTCAGGTGTCCTGTAAAGAACTATTTGGCTAGGTCATGGTATTGTTAACTTGGCAAAGAAAAGAGGTGGTTTGCCAAATATAATACCAAGAGTAGGAACTAGGCTATGTTGTACTCCAAGGAATCTGTGAGGAGTGGGGATTGATCCAAAGCTTCTGGGTTGGCAAAGGGGGGATGTTTTTGACTGCCAAAGGTCTTTCCAAGTCTGTGGTCCCTGAACTGGCTTTCAGAAGTGCTGTCTCGACTTTAGCTTTTGTTTAAACATCCTGCTTAGTTGAAAAGGCACAAATCACAAGCCCAAATATTTACATATTTAAGTCACTTAACGATCAAAAGAGATCTTGTATAGTAGTTGACATTGCGCTAAAAGAGAAAACAATGCTACCTTTCCACATGTTTGTTCCACCCAGTTTTGAGGCCATGCGCTTTAATGTGTGAAGGACGAAGATTTAAAAAAACTCAGAATTTTCTAGAAATAGAGGTAATTTTGGTGAGAAACGAGAGTACCATAATCCTATTCACTGAAACATTTGCTTCTTGAAATGGGGAGGTGCTCTCATAATAGATTGCTGGTACTCTCCTTCAACACCTATGCCTTAGTCTGTGTGTTCACAGACCTGCTGAGATGGCAGGTGTCATTCACAAGCTCCTTGTGAATCCCAGCATTCTATCCCCGTAGCATTAAGTGTGTCCTGAAGGTCTAAGTATTATTTTGTAATGTACAAAAGGTATACTAGGAGAGAAGGAGATGGCTCCACCAACCGGAGATAAGAAAGACCAGAGACTTTTACGCAAATTGTCAAAATCTGCTCCCATCTGCTCCCATTCCCATCCCATTAATCTAAATGAAAGGAGCTTGGCTTTCCCTTTGCATACACGCACCTCTGAACATGCAAATCCTGCTCCAGACATTCACTGTTACCCAACTTCACCTGTTTCATAAAGGAATGGCAGGGACAGGGCTGAGAGAGTTGAAGAGGAAGAAAAAGAGGCCATAAAGTGATTTACTACCCGTTTATTCTAGGAAGAGTTTTCTCCTCTCATTCCCTGGATGTTGAAGGCAAGCAGTCCTTGCAGTAGCGCTGGCTCTCACTTGGATGATCTCAGATAAAGATCCCAGGCAGTTAAGAAGTAGTTTACAAAGATATAGATGGAAATATTAAATATACATACACCAGAAAAATAACATTCTGGAGTTTCCTTTCCAGAAAGTTGCTGTGAGACCCCTAGCTTCTCTCTATATGACCACTAAAGACATACGTCAATTCGTCAATTTGACAATGTTAATAAATAACCAAAAGTGTATAATTTCAAAGCTTCTACCTCCCCTTAACACTTTTAGTTGTGAAAACCAAAGATGATGGCTTTACAAATTGCTCCAAAATACATCGTAAATATTTAACCTTATGAAAGGTAGCTGAGTTGCAATGGGGGCAGGAGGCCAGAACCTGTACCACACACTTATTCACACTTATTCACACTTATCTTGTTTCCGAACTAGAGATTATGAGAGCAATAGAGCAACATGGGGAATATGGCAATAAGCAGAAAGGCAAGACCAGTAGACTGTGCCTGGACCTCAATTAAGAGTCTCCATCTATGTATAATGCTATTCTAAAATTGAGGAAACACTGCTGGAATGTTGAATCATGGAACTTACACCTAAAAGAGGTTATTGAAGTTTATTGTATCTAACTCCCAAGTTTTAGAGATAGAAAGGTAGAGATACTTTCAATTTGGATCTTTTAAACAAGAATGCTCTTTTTTCTCCATGGTTTCCATTTATTCCATGACCTTCCAAGTCAGAGAATAGTGTTAAATAACACGGCTTACCCCACTTATAGGTCAAATAAAATCTATATGTATGACTTCTGCTTCTGGCCACGATGGAGTAAGAATGACTGAATTTACTCTTCTATCTGAAACAACCGAAACACTGAAAAAACATGTGAAACCACAGTTTTAAAGACATTTGACATCAGACAATGAAGGACATTGATCACTGAGATATGGGAAACAGATGAGGTCTCTGATTGCCCCTAATTACCGACTGGTGCAAATTTCCAGGCCACAACACAAGGAGTAGTCCCCTTGTGGAGCCAGCAGTCTCCCTGACTCGATGAGACATCGCCGGGATTCCAACAAGGGCAATGCAGCTAGAGTTTGCAAGGCAGAATGTGGGAGAGGAGAGAGCTGCACAGAGAAAACCCCAGAGAGCTGCACAGGGTCCCGGTAGAGCATTCACCTATGTTCAGTACATGGGGTAAGAAATCTACCTATGGCTGCGGTATCTTTACTTCTCTTTGAAAGAAAAAGCTGTCAAGGTAGTGCGATATGCAGCAAAAATATCTTTTAAAAATAATGACAAAGTAATGACTTTTTCAATTTAAAAAAGCTTAAAGAATTCATCACAAGTAGACGTGTGCTATAAGAAAGGTTAAAAGATGCCCTTTGAGAAAGAAACTGATGCTACATGGAAACTTGGAGCTACACAAAGGAACAAAGAACACTGGAAGTTGTAACATTGTGGATAGAGGTAAGACTTTTGCTCTTATTATTTAAATCTCTTTAAAGATAATTGATAGTTTAAAGCAACAATAATACAATATATTATGGAGCTTTAATATATGTAGAAGTAAAATGTTTAATAACAATAGCACAAACCTGGGAAATGGAGGAATGGAAGCATACTATTGTAAGTTCTTATATATGAAGTGATATAATTTTTTTAAAAGACTGGCACCTTAGCTAACATCTGTTGCCAATCTTCGTTTTTTCTTCTTCTGCCCAAAGCCCCCCACTACATAGTTGTATATTCTAGTTGTATGAAGCAATATAATTTTACTTGAAGGTAGATTATAGTCAATTAAAGGTATACGTTGTAATCTGTATAGCAACCACTAAAAAATATAATGAAGAGTAGCTAATAAGCCAACAACGGGAATAAAATGGAATCATGAAAATACAGTTAATCCAAAAGAAGGCAGGAAAAATGAAAAATGGGACAAAGAAGAGATAGAAGTAACAAATACAAGCTGGTGGACTTAAACCCAAGCACACCAACAGTTACATTTAAGTGTAAATGGCCTACGTGCCCCAATTAAAAGGAAAAGATTGCAAGATTGGATTAAAAAGCAAGGCTCAACTACGTGCTTCCTATAAAAAACCCACTTTAAATATAAAGACAAAAATAATTTAAAAGTAAAAGAATGAAAAGGATATACCATGCTAACACTAATGAAAAGAAAGTTCAATCGGCTTTCTTACTATCAGACAAGGTAGATTTCAGAATAAAAAATATCACTAGGGAGAAAGAGTGATGTTTCACAATGATAAAAGAGTCAATTTATCAAGAGGACGTAACAATCTTAAACATTTATGAGCCTAATAAAACAGCCTCAAAATACAGGAAGCAAAAACTGATAGAACTATGAGGAGAAACAGATAAATTCACAATTATAGCCAGAGATCTCAACATCACTCGTACAATAATTGATAGAATATGTAGGCAGAAAATCAGAAAAAACATAGAAAAACTGAAAAACTAACCTAATTGGCATTTATAGAACATTCCACTCAAAACTAGCAGAATAGATAGTTTTCCAAGTACATATAGAATATTTAGCAAGACAGACAATATTTTGGGCCATAAAACAAATCTCAATGAATTTTAGAGGATTCAAGACATAAAGTATGTTGCCTGACCACAATGGAATTAAATAGAAATTAATAGCCAAAAGATATTTACCAAATCCCAAAATATTTGGAAGCTAGATAATTCATACTCTACAGGTTAAATAAAAAAATCAAAAGGGAAATTAGAAAGTATTTTGAACTGAAGTAAAATGAAAACACAACAACCAGAATTTGTGGGATGCAGTTTAAGCAGTACTTAGAGGACATTTATAGCACTAGACACCAATTGTACAAAAGAATAAAGGTCTCAACTCAATGCTCAACTGCCACCTTAAGAAATTAAACATAGAACAGCAAATGCAACCTATGGTAAACAGAATAAAGGAAATGAAAAAGATAAGAGCAAAAGTCAACACAATAGAAAACAAAAAATAGTAGAGAAATATAAATAATATCAAAGCTGCTCCTTTTAAAAGATTGATAAAATTAATAGCCCTCTAGTCAGACTGAAGAGAACAAAAAGAGAAGACATGTTACCAATATCAGAAATGAGAGAGGTGACATCACTACAGATTCTACAGATATTAACATGATATTAAAGCAATATTATGAACAACTTTATACCAATAAATTGGATAACTTAGATGAAATAGATAAATTCATTGAAAGACATCAACTACTAAGGCTCAGGCAGGAAGAAATTAATGACCTGAATAGCCCTATATCTATTAAAGAAATTGAATTTGTAGTTTAAAACTTTCCCACAAAGTAAACTCTAGATCCAGACAGTTTCACTGGTTAATTCAATTAAATATTTAATGAAAAAATTATACCAACTCTACACAAATTCCTCCTGAAAACTGAAGAGGAAAAAATACCTCCTAGTTCTTTCTATGGGGATAACGTTAATACCAAAGACAATAAAAACATTACAATAAAACTGCAGAACAATATTCCTCATGAATATAAATAAAAAAATTCTTAACTCAATATTAGCAAATCAAATCCAATAACATATAAAAATAATTATACATGATGACAAAATTAGGTTGATCCAAGGAATACAAGGTTGAATTAACATTGAAAAGAATCAGTCAATGCAAGACAACTGGATATTCACATGCAAAAAAATGAAGTTGGATCCTTACCTCACAGCACATACAAAAGTTACCTCAAAATGGGTCAAAGACCTAAATTAAAGAGTTAAAACTATAAAATTCCTAGAGGAAAACATAGGGGCCAATCTTCCTGATTTTGGATTTGGCAATGGTGTCTTAAATAGGACACTGAAAGCACAAGTGAAAAAAGAAAAAATAAACTGGACTTCATTAAAATTAAAAACTTTTGTGCATCAAAGGATGCTATCAAGAGAGTAATAAGACAGGGGGCTGGCCCCATGGCCAAGTGGTTAATTTCACATATTCTGCTTTGGTGGCCCAGGGTTTTGCCGGTTCACATCCTGGGCGTGGACACGGTACTGCTCATCAGACCATGCTGAGGTGGTGTCCCACATAGCACAACTGAAGGCACTTACAAGTAGAATATACAACTATGTACCGGGGGGGCTTTGAGGAGGAGGGGGAAGAGGAGAAGATTGGCAACAGATGTTAGCTCAGGTGCCAACCTACTGTTTTTTTTAAAAAAAGAGAGTAAAAAGGCAATCCAAAGAATAGGAGAAAATATTTGTAAATCATATCTCTGATAAGGTCCTAAGTATCAAGAATATATAAAGAATTCTTACAACACTCAACAGCAAAAAGGCAAACATCCCAATTTAAAAGTAGGCAATGGGGGCTGGCCCTGTGACCGAGTGGTTAAGTTCGCACGCTCCGCTGCAGGCAGCCCAGTGTTACATTGGTTCGAATCCTGGGCACAGACATGGCACTGCTCATCAAGCCACG